>NC_135233.1:489027552-489329734 GCF_051348905.1 Ranitomeya variabilis | reverse complement strand
AATGTTTATCACTCACATAATGGCAATTCGGCTTCACGTCACCTGTCTTGTCTATGACATTCTTCTGTGCTGTATATAAATAAGTGATTCTTCAGAATTTCTTTTAGTCTATGCCTGAAGAGACCTGAGCAGTCTCGAAAGCTTGCAATTTGTTACCATCTTTTCAGTTAGCCATTAAAAGGTATCAACCACTGAGTACTGAATGCTACATATTTTTCATTTACACCTAGGCACATTATAAGTGACATCTTCTCTGATTGGAGTTGTTCACATCCCTTTTGTCTCAAATCTGGTCCAAGTGCCATGATGACTTTTCACATGCACAGATTTCCCGCTTCTCAAGCCTACTGCTGCACATTCCAGCATGGTGCCCTTAAAGAGGTTATCCAGGCTTGGGCACAGGTCTGCAATCACTATGTGACGGCAGATTTGTGAATCCTCCCAGTGCACACTGTCAGGATTGACGGATGCTGGGAGCGGAGCAGAGAGAGTCATGAGACGGCAAATTTGTGATTTGCATACTTACGGACAAATTCTCACTAAATCTGTCTGGCCTCGCACAATTCACTATTATTGAGCGAGGCCGTGCATGTCTAGTCTGCAAGTGACTGCACATATGCTAATTGCTACCCTGACTGCACATACAGCTGAAACTAGAAGTTTCCATACACTATATAATAAGACACATCTGCATGTTTTTCTCAATATCTGACATGAAATCAGAATAAACCTTTTCCGTTTTAGGTCAATCAGGATTGCCATAATTATTAATATTCGCCAGAATAATGAGAGAATGTTTTAAATGTGAATAATGCACTTCACAAAATAGATGGCATCATGAGAAAAGAAGATTATATGGCAATACTGAAGCAACATCTCAACACATCAGCCAGGTAGTTAAAGCTCGGGTGGAAATGTGCCTTCCAAATGGACAATGACCCGAAGCATACTGCCAAAATGGTGATGGCCATCACAAAGCCCTGATCTCAATCCTACTGAAAATTTGTGGGCAAAGCTGAACAGGCAGGTGCGAGCAAGGCAACCTACAAACCTGGATCAGTTACACCAGATTTGTCAGAAGGAATGGGTCCAAATTCCGACTAACTATAGTGAGAAGCTTGTGGAAGGAGATCCCAATGTTTGAACCAAGTCATTCAGTGTAAAAGCAATGGTACCAAATACCAATGAAATGTATGGAAACTTTTGACTTTGCAGTAATAAAAATGCCTTAAAACATTCTCCCTCTCTCATTATTCTGGCTTTTGGCAATCCCAAGTAAACATGCGTGTCTTTTTATATAGTGTATGGAAACGTCTGGATTCAACTGTATGCTATAGCTACCCTGCATGCGCGAATAGGAAATATAAACAACGGTGGTCATCATGAGACTTTAAGGCATGTGGGGAAGGGCCAGATTAAAATATACAGAAAACTATCAAAATTTATTTTCTGCCAATTTGGATGTAAATAAATTTACCTTTTTGTTTTCCTTCCTGTTCAGTGCCAATTGAAGTCACTCCATATTCTTGTAAATGGACAGATTGGTTTAATGTTGACCATCCAACCGAAGACTCAAGTGATGGAGACTGGGAGACACTGGGAAACATCACAGCCCAAGGATTTAATGTGTGCCAAGTACCTAGAGACATTCACTGCCGCTCTGTCCGATTTCCATATATCCCCTTTGGAGAACTTCAGTACAACACAACATGTGATAAGAGCACAGGGCTGACCTGCCTCAACGAGGACAATAAGGTCACCTGTATAGACTTTGAGGTGCAATTCCTTTGTTGTGACACTGACCGAGATGAAGAACATTCAACCACAGACATGCCAGCTGTGCCAACAGGTAATACATGTATTAACATTGATTCATATGAATAAGTGGCCTTTCCCGCTTTAAATATTATAAGGGAAAGTTAGACAATCGCATAACTAGTAGAAGGATCGCAACGCAGTGCTTGGACTGGCCGACCAGAGCGTGACAACTGCATCGAAGTACAAGCTGTCACGCTTGTGTCAGGAGAGCCGATGGCCAGTCCGAGCATTGCGATCCTCACCCGAGTTATACAGCCCTCTGACTCTTCCCTTAGTTTGTTCAGTGTGCATTTTTCCCAAAACACTTATAACAGAAACCATTATTAGGGCAGAGTAAAATTAGTAGCACCAGGGGTGCATAAGTAGTAGTCGCACTTTGATCCTGGTTCCTCAGGGGGCTCAAAAGCCAAGAACGAGGCACCCCATGTTATACATAGCAGATGGCTAATGAGAGGCTCGCTTACTGGTTTTTCCACTCGGAACAGACTCACTGGCATATTTACTGTTTACTTATTCTGCAGCCAGATCTGTACTGTTATACATACAGGCTGTATTACAAAAATGATTTATATCCAGAAATGAATTTAAAAAAAAAATGCCCTCAAATGGGGTCTAGATCCTTCTCCACCCTTCGTTCTTGCAAAAGTTGTACTTTACATAGCAGTGGTACAATGTATTGTAGAGTTGACCCATTCCACCTTTTGAACTAAAATGCCCCTAGACTAGGAAATATTCTGGAGTAAGTAAATTATGAAAATTAAACTTATTCCTCCAACCCTTCGCTGTACTGGAGGTCCATGCTGGAACGTCTCCCTGTCCTTCAGTCACTCGACCACATACATACTACATACGTCACCACTGAGGCCATTGACAGTTACTCAGGCGACTGATGGACAGGACATCATTGGAAAAGTTTTTCTTAATTCCCAACTTTTTCGTAATATTTTGTGTAAAATTCTGGAAAACCCCTTTAAACCTATATTTATTGACGAATGTGATTATTTGACTATTTTATGTCAAACTTTTTTTTTTTCTTGCAGGGAATCCAACCAGCTGTTCCACTGCCCAGTGTAATTGGAGCGACTGGTTTAACACTCACTCCACCACTTCTGGCCCCGATGGTGGAGACTTTGAAAATGTTACAGCAATTCTTAATTTGGGTTATTCCATATGTTCTGCTCCACAAGCGGCAGAGTGTCGCCTAGTCAGGTTCCCCTACGTCCCTCTCAGCGAGTTGTTCTCTACACAGGAGTGTAGTGCATCCCATGGACTGGTGTGTCTCAACGAAAACCAAGGAACTGAGGATTGTCTGGATTATGAAGCCCGCTTCTTGTGCTGCACTTGTGATGTCACCAACAACATTAGTAGTGGACAAAAGGGGCGCGGTTTCTGAAAGAAGACCGCCTTATCCCCATTGGTTCTCACATGCCTTTAATGAGAATCTCTCACCCCAGTGACATGTCTGTTTTAGTAAATACTGTACATGTATTCCCCGTAAAATAAGATTGCTGGAGCATCTCATCTTAGAACTCCACTTTGTGCCATTCCTCTGTTATTCCACCTAGAAATGTATGAATAAAGTCGTGAGTGGGTGTTACCAGCTGGGGGTGCGTCTTGCACAGGGGTACTGTCTGACACTGTCCAATCACTGCTCACACTAAGTCGGACGGAGATCACAACATAACACTAGGACTGGCTTGCGGCTCTCCCGTCCAGAGCATGGCAGCATGTATTTCTATGCAACTGCCATGCTTGGGCTGGGAGAACTAGTTCTCGGTATTTAAGAGCTCTATATAACCCCCACCACGACCGATTGACAGCTTTCTGTGTGCCCTGTGCATAGGCAGAAAGCAGTCAGTCAATCAGTGGTGTGTGGGTGGGCATTCTGAGCACTGCTAGATCTGCAGCAGATAAAACAGGGATTTTATCAATACAAGCAGCCCAATAAGTGACACAGTTGGAATCGGAGTCTCTGTCCCTACATTATGCTGCCTTGAGATGGGGGAGCAGAAAACTGGTGACAGATCTGCTTTAAGAATAGGTGCACACAGCATTTTGAGGCAGATTCCACCCAGAAACGGTGTGAAAAATGTGTATGTACGGTATATAAAATATATTTTATATGCAATTATGTGTGAAAATGACTTGTTCACATGTTCAAGCTATACATGACATTTCAGAAATATAAAAACTGCAAAGTTTCCTAAAGCATCTTCTGCTTGAAAAACTTTTCTGGTTCGCCCAAGTTTAAAAGACGTTGGTAGTTTTCGAACTGGTTAATGGACAGTGGTCCAGAACAGGGGTCCCTGCCATCATTGTTATCAATGTTACCCGTTAGTGCATATGGATATCAGTATAAGGCCAGGGTCACACTTGAGTGCAATGCTAGTCTCTCGCATCAATACCCAGCACCGCCGCCGGCAGTCGGGACCGGAGCGTGCGGCTGCATGTATTTCTATGCAGCCGCACGCTCCAGTCTGAGTGACGGCGACAGTGCCGGTTATTGATGCGCAAGTTTCTCCCATCACACTCGCAAGTGTGACCCCAGCCTTAAAGGGATTTTCAATTTTCAGAAAAACACTCGTCACCAGGTGCAGTTTGTTTTAAGAAAACAGCTTTACTCCCTCTCCGCGATCTGTGTCTCTGCTGCAACTCTGACCTCTCATCAACAGCACTGCAGCTAATCGGTGAGGTCAACGGCCGAACTGATTAGCCGCAGTGCGGTTGATATGATGTCAGAGTTGCAGCAGGGACGGAGTATTCGGGAAAACGCTTTTAAAAGAACAAAATTAATTGTTTTGAAGTCCATACAAAAATGTAAGCAACACGAATGCAGTTAATGTAGAGTATAATCATCCATTTATTACCTTGGACAGCTAATTAAAATGACAGACATTAAAAGCACAATGTGAATCCATTTACATGTGATAACGTAAAGTAAGGTATTACAACATTATATATGTTACACACACACACACACATTATATATAGGCACCACAAAATACACCTCAAAGTACAGTGTGGACTGCAGACAGCATTGTACATACCGGAGCCGGCCGCGACGCAGAGAACAGATCGACACAAGGGAAACCTGCAGAGGTCATTCCTGTAACCACTGAGCCACTGGGGGAGGTCATTGTTCCAGGACTGTTCCTTATTGCACATAATAGGACAATGATGAGAGTGATTCTCTGACGCTTCCGCCAACCAGATGGACGGCAAATGGAGCAATTTCTTTAATTCGACAACATTCCTACTAATATATTCTTCCATAAAGTAATAAGGCAACAATAGGGAGCGATACTTGCACAGAGAACGCGTCTCTCCCTCCTTATGGATCCCTGAATATCTACAAACCAGGGTCTGCTTCACTTCTCCAGCAACAGCGCCACTCTGGTCAGTGGGTTGTGTTTGGGATTGCAGCTCAGATCTAGTTAAGTAAACAGGATGAGGAGCGGCAATATTACACACATGACATCGTCCATAGCGGCACCATTTTGGGGGGGGGGGGGGAGGCAAAACCTTTTTATCAATCTCAATATAACCATTTAAAAGGTTTTTCCACCTTGGCACATCTATCCACATGCGGACCGCCACTCAATTCATTGTCTACAGGAGCGAGATCACATTTGGACGCCCCCTTTTTGAGATCTGCTGGTGTTCCATGGTCAGATCCTCATTAACCCAGATTATTTTTGGATCCAAAAATAATCTCTCCAGCACTCCCAATAGCAAATGAATGGGTGGTGGCATAGAGGAGCACCCACTGCCCCTTCCTTGGAGGGTCCTAAAGGTCTGACCTATGGTGTGGTCAGGTGAGAACTTGTCAAAAAGGTAAACTATTTCTGGGCAAAAGACCATCACCAGAACATAATATGGGGTCCCTATATGGCAATAATGGTCATTTCTTCTCCTGCTTGCCTTGATACATGCCTACTACTTCTTTGTAGAGAAAGTGGAGCATATCAGGACATCCCTTCTGTCAAAAGAAAGATTCACAGAAAACAAGCAAGATGGAATAAAAGGATCGATAAGTGGGAGACTCAATTTTATGATCATAGAAATCATAATTAAACTCCCCTAATTTAGAGGATATTTTCAATTTTATCCCACATTGGACATAAAGGGGATGTAAAATGAAGAGAAAAAAAGTCATGAATAAACAAAGTCATAATTATTCAGCAGCAAGTATGTTGTTCATAGTAAAACTTAAACTTTGGCTTTCAGTTTGTTGTGCAATACAGAACCATATAGTGACCCCTCACAGCTCCACGGTGGGGTGCATCATAGACTGAGCTCACATTTAACACAAAAAAAAAAAAAACACCACAGTATTACATCAGAAAACTAGACCTCATCTATTGCATTCAATAAAAGCTTAAAAAAAACAAAAAACCTAAAACGACACTAAGCATTCAGCTTTGTAGAGGGCGGCTTATATTATATTTATGATTCAAAAATATAGATATCTCCCGGTCCAGCGCCACTCATCTCAGCCATTTTCCCCTGACGGTCTACTGACAAACAATGCTAGACGAGTGCTGCAGCCAATCAGCAGGATGATTGGCTGCAGCCTTCACCATTTAGTCAAATTGAAAAAAGGGGGTTGGCTTAGGTAATGGAGTGAGCCAGCCCTCCAGCTCTTTTCATACACATCACCGATCATATGCCAACACCTGAAGCTCACTACTCCTCTAAGGTCTGTGCATGCAGGGTTTTATTTTTTAATAAATTGTTTTTTTTCTGCACAAAATACACATAAAAAAAATCTTTCCCTACTTCTCAAACAGAAAACATGCCGATAGCATCGGTTTTCCCAAGTCCTTTAAACACTAGCCACAGCAGTTTTGATGATTTTGTTTGCAGTTTTTTGCACTCTGGATACAAACAAAAGAGTTTGCTACAGCCGTATTATAATTAAAAACGCATAAGAAAACAATGCTAAAAAGGCGTCAAAATAACGTAATCAAAACAGCAACAGAAAACCATGCCTTTTAGAAGACTATTATTTTTAGACAGAGGAGGCAAAATCTGGTTGAAACTACACGTGGACCCTAATCCTAGTTAAACAGCCCCATCAAATCAATAACCATCTCCTGCCTATAGCTTTACGACCCTCCTGCCACATGTGCAGTAAATTGTGCAGCCAAACATACAATGAGGACACAGGTGAAATATTTGGGCTGCAGATCCACGTCCATCGTCATCATCATTAGTCCAGAAGACCTCCTCAATCCTGATGAAGATGGACTCGATTTCCACCATCCTTTCAGAGTGACATACAAGTCTTTATCTGGGATTCGGTGATGGGCGCAGATCACTTGTTTTCTGGATGGAGACCGTTCTGGTAGTTTGCAATGATCCAGCAGTCCACTGGCTTACTAGTGATGAACAAGCGTGCCCGAATAAGGTTATCTGAGCATGCTCAGATAACCTTATTAGGGTACGTTCGTTCATCACTAATTATTAGCATTTATCAAAACTAATACTGTCCTAATGTACAAGATTGCTAGAGATTACTCACATCATAATATATTCGCTGTTCCCCCATTTTAAAGCAATTAATGTGCATCAAAAAATATACAGTCTTAAAGGGGAACTCTTTATATACACATTCCCTGGACAGAACCATTTCTGCAAATAAGCAGAGGCCAAAGAACCAAGCTACCATTAGTATATTCCCTGCCAGGCACCAGCAACACTGGAGTAAAGCTTTGGATCCCATAAAGAAAAAGTGCAATAAATATGGTAAGACCAAAGAAAATATGAACCTTGAGTTTTATTATAGCAATGCATATGCCTCACAGTCTGGCACACCGCCATCTCTAAAGATAGGAGAGGGATGGGCAAATCCTCCATAAAAACATTGGTTTTCATTTTATTTTAATGTTTTGATTGTAATTTTTCCGAGGTATGACAGCAAATGTAAAGCATAGTCACCACCACTACCGCTTTTTAATTTTTGGGATTAAAAGAGACTGTCAGCACAGAATGACTGATCAAACAGTGCAGCTGCTCGATCGGAGCTTCACACCCACTTGTTTTCCACTGTTCTTTGATTGACAGCTCTGGCTTCATAGAGCCAGAGAAGGGTGGGGATAGATGGAAACCAAACAGGCGGGAAGGTATATGTGAGTGATTGGCCCCACCATGAAGCACCAAGCGGCGGTATTTGGTTTGAACAGTCATTTTGCGCCGACAGTCCCTTTAAAAAGCCTTTCTAATATCCATGTCATGTCAAATCTGACAAAACTTGCAACAGATCTAAATGAATATAACCAGTGCCCGACGGATGCATTAGAGATAGGCGCATTAAGCTTAAGGGGACGTATCGCACACAACAAAATGATTACACCTCAGCTTTTGTATATGTATATTTCAAAAAGTAACTTTGAATTGGGAGTTTTAAGGAGACTACTCAGGCAAGTTAAAACTAAGCAGTTGTCTTAAGGTCCCAATAAACATCCAATGAAAGATGGCTGAACCCACAAATTTCTTTCTGACCATCAGGCCATATGATATTTATGGGGAGCTTCCGACTCTTCCCCTGACAGATGAAGTAAGGGGACAAGAAGGATCAACCTAATGGAATACCAAAAGCCATTGCCTTTGCCTTCAGGGTAGATAGCTCCCGGCAGCGGCTTTTCTCCTCCGAACATTGAAACCACATGAATGCTTGGCCAAGTCAGGAGAGTTGTCAGCTGAACGTGAAATATCTCATGTGTATGCCCCTGTTCACACGTTCAGGATAAGATTAGAATTTCAGCAGGAATTCCACAAACATAACTCACATAGTTGGTACACCCACTTGAAAGGTGTAATGTATCCAGGCCTGAGAAACAAGATGGCTCCTTACAGGGAAGAAATAAAGTAGCGATAACTACTGCACTTCAAAAGTGGGCTCCTCAAGAAGACAACCCAGCGATCAACTCTTAGGCGATGCACTTCAGCTTGAGAGTGGAAAAGAACGGCTAGCCATGTAAATCCATAGGCGTGTGGGGTCCATCAAAGCTGTTTTCACAGAATGGCTCTCTGTGCATCATAGAAACCCCCATTTATGCCTTCCATAAAATCTAATGGGGCACAGTGACCAGGCGGTTTATTACACACAATGGAAGAAGCTGGGGTCATAACACATTAAGAGGTTTTCTCATGAGCGTTGAATAAAAAAAAAAAAAAAAAAAAAAAAAAAAAGGTGGTCATACCTGAAAATAAATGTCTAGAAGGGGTAGCTGACATCCATACAAATTCGACTGTCAGCAATCCACACCCCTACATCAGCTGAATTAATGCATCTATGGCCAGTGTCGCTACACAAGCTTCAGATTTATTGCAAAAAGGAAAGAAAATTTTGCATAAAATAAAGCAATTAGGCTTTCATGTTGATGGCAGATATCAGAGGATTGTGTGGAGGCTACTTTTAAGAGTGTCAGCACAAAACGACTGTTCAAACCAAGCACAGGCACTCTGTGCACCCGTGGTGTGGCCAAACAGTTCAGCGCACCTTCCCACCTACTTGTTTCCCATCCATCTCCTCTTTGACTGACAGCTCTGGCTTCATAGGAGCAAGATCGCTGCAGAGATGGATGAAAAACAAATATACATGCTCAAGCAGACTAACGAGAGGACGAGTGCTCTGCCGCGGCTGTACGCCGATCTTACATTTGGGTTTTGCATAGTTGTATCTGTTGCATATACAGCAGAATGAGAGGCTCTCCTGGTAGCAGGAGAAATGATTGCATGATGGATCTGTACCTTACCATTTGGAATGAGATCAGACCTAATAACTGACTAAAAACCTTTACTTTAAGCATTTTAATATATATATTTAAGAGTTTGTTTCATATTCTCTTGAACGGTGGATACCAGGCCAATGAGCTCGTGGCATATAGCCCCGCATGAGCCCATAAATCGGTACATACCGCCTTCTGGCAGACTTTAGCCATATAATATTAATTTTCACTAAAAACATAAAACAGATCACATTCTACACAGGCCAACAACAGCTTATACGCATTCCCATTCATTCCCATTGTAAAACGATATCGGTAGGGTAAGCTGAAGAGCGGCCTGGAGTACACGCACTTCCATGAATAAGTACTGCAGGGCGAGCTATAATGGAAGGGAATTCACAAATCTCGTAGTGGTGGTGAAGATTGATAGAGCGCACAATGAACAGGCAAAACAACAATTCATGAGTGGAGGAAAAAAGAAAAAAGGATCAACGGAGATTCCATCTTGGCAAGTCATATAGGACGCTGGCAGGGAAAGGGGAACCGCAGAGCGAGATTGTCACTAAGAGTCTTCGGCCATCTGGAGTAGGGAGTTGACTGCTGCTTCTCTGTTGCCTCGATGTTCCTCGAGAACGGATTTAATGACTTCTTGGTCCATGCCTGGAAACATATCTTTGAGGGCTTTTAGGTCTTCTTCTCTTGTTTGGTGCTGTGGGTTCACAGCCGGCTGCGGTAGAGTCATTGGCATTCCCGGGTTGTAAACCGATGGCATACCTAGAAGGAAGAGAAAAAAGTCTCGATTATTACTGCCCATGCTTCAGGCTCAAAAAAAAAAAAAAACTGCTCAAAGATTTATCAACAGATCAAACTTTAGATTCTGATCTGTCAATGAACAAAACAGGAACTTTTACTGCATAGAAGTTTCTTTTCATAGAAAAATGTTGCACAAAAATAGGATTCCTTATTAGCGGTGACAGTGCTGAAACGCTGAGCCAAAAGAACAAAGCACCAACTTCAAACGGGGTCAGTCCTGGAGGTGGCTTTGTACTAGGCACTGGCACTGCAGAGTTATTACAGGGTAAATTAGCTCTCAGACTTAAAAATAAAAAATATCAAGGAAGAAAAACCTAGAACAGTCTGAAAAACGGGAAAGTAAAAGGGGACAGAGGACATTTTGCATGTTCAGACATTCCTTGTACTAGTTTATAGAGTACCTGTAACTCTGAAAACGCTGTCCAGCCTGCAGGCAGCATGTCATAGAGCAGGGGAACCGAGCAGCTTTGGGGGAGAAGAGTCAGCACAAGGCCGGAGTCACAGGAGCGTATAGCATCGGATGCGATACGCTAATGACCCTCGGCTCCTGCTCGGCCACGAGAGTGATCCGAGGGTCAGTGCCCTGTGCTCTGATCCTCTCCCATGAGAAAGTCGCAGCACAGCTGCGGAGGAGACGGAGAAAGTAATTTCTCAGTCTCCTATTGCCAGCGTCGGTGGGAATCGCACTGCCTTGGGTGATATCCGAGTGCAGTGCGATATTTCACACGCAGCCATAGAATTATATGGGTGAATACAATCCGAATATGACATGCAATCGCAGCAGGCAGTGTTTTTTTTTTTTTCTTCTTGTCTGATTGCACTCAGATAGGAGCAGAAAAAAAAATATGCCACATTTACTATAGAGGTTTCCTATTCAACTCTGCTTGCGACGCGCTTCCCATTATGTGGAATTTGGCCCAGAGTCTGCACCAAAGACAAGTCACAAAATTCAGTGCGGACATAACCGAGATTTCTTAAACCCTACGTGGACAAAATGTCAGGAGTATAATCTCTGAGAACGATCATCTGGGTCCGGTTTATGCAGAGATTTTCATTACCGGCCACTAGAATTAAATCTATTGAAGTAGAAAATGACCCCCTTGTATGTGAAGACTTCCCGCTAACAATGCAATGTGAACAGGCTTCTACCGGCCAACGTCAATACACTGGTGAAGGCAATAAGACAATAAGCAGAAGACATCCCACCCAACAAGAAAAACCTGTGAAGTAAAGGCTCTAATAGCCACCATGTATATAAGTCAGCCCGGCCCGGCCCCATCCACCTCCTCTAACTGATCCTCATGTCTTCACTACGTTTAACATCAGACAGAAAAGCAAATCTTGTATTTGTGCTCTTCAAGTAACAATTCCTCAATTAATGTCTTGTGTACGCAGTGCATAGGGACGGCAGGCTTATAAACGGTGCAGGGCTTGCATAGATCTAGTATGCAATGCTCCAGGGAGGAGCACCTACTGGGCACGTCCCGCTGCCTGGTGGTCGCACCGTATTTCTAGACGGATATTAGCAAGAATAAGGCCGAATACTAAACTCATACTCTCCGTTCTGTACAGAAGATGTATCTCAAGTTTTCACTATGACAGACATCATCTACATTATACTGTAGATAGACAGGATCCACCACTCATGATACATGGTCACAGCTCACCTCCTCCCACTCCCTGCAAGTCACCATTGCCCAGATCAGAGCCTATTTCTACTGGTTGCTCCAAAGAACAGGTGGGTGTGAGAGTATTGGGCTCAGTAGCCAGTATGTAAATTTGCAAGAATTCAGATTTTTATTAAATAGTAAATGACCTGATTTCCAGTAATGCTCATTACTATAAAGAAACACTGGCTATAAAGTTGGATCCACATGGTATGTGTGCTGATGACTCTTTCTCTGTGGATTAGAATTACTGGGCCACGATTCCATGGATTTCACAGCAAAAACAAGCAAACGCCGCTGTGTGGATGATGGAAATGGATCATTGACGAGCTATATAACCCAGAGACAAGGAATCAAGTCCTCGGTGTGTGCTATAGAGACAGAAATGAGCACCCGGAGACCATGCTAATGCACGACAGGAAATAGAATACATATAATAAACGATGAGACAGGATGACAGTCATCCTATACAAGGCTTTGTCTTTGAATATTGTCTTCTGCAGAAGGAAAAGGCCGCCATCTGCAGACATCAGATTCGGAGGTCTCGGACCCTTATTGGTACAGAGCAGGGTAGGAGTTGGCAGGGCAAGACGCTTTTGACGCAGAGAGTCATCTGTGTTTCGGGGCTCCCCCAATGGAGAACGTTTACGCCATATTGTTCGGTCACATCCCTCTCACCCAGCATCCTACTGCACAGTGACAAGGACAAAGAACCCAGAAATAGCTGTCAGCAGAGGATTTCGGGAGCTTTTCCTTCTGGAGAGGACTCAGGTTTGGGTCATGTCATATAGCAAGGCTCAGTACATGGATGGCGATGTAATGACAGGGCTACTCTGCAAACCAGAAAGACCAGTATGCCTGACAAGGAGGACATGGTGACTGGGCCAGTGCACCCAGAAGGCAGAAGCAGATCATCATCAGTGCAAAACTATGTAGTAACAAAGTTGTGTCATCAATAAAGGTGCCAAGCCAACTGGCAGGTAAGGGAGCATCCGAATAAAGCTAAAGGGAAGACCACCATCTCATTTAGTAGAAGCGGCCTCAGAGAGAAAAGGCTGAGAGGACCATGGAAACCTCTGGGGCAATTTACTGAAATGCAATTAAGTTTTTAATTAGAAGCAGACAAAACTCCTATTTTTTGCAATAGAAGCCATGTTGCAGAATGTAATTTGCTAGCAAATTGGTCAGACTGGCTTTCAGATCATTTCTCCTAACAATCCCTTTCATCCCCCCCATCCTTAAATAACAGGTATTGAAGAAAAAAAAGGGTATCTTGCTAGTCACACCTAAGAATAACCAAAAAGAATTAATGGACACCAGAACATATCAAAATGTATTAATAATTGTATTATAGTTTAATAAAAACAGAAAAATAAATGCAATTAAAAAAGGGCTGAATCAATAGGGCAGCGACACCATAGTGCCTGCCATGTCCAAGCAAAGTCACAATACATGGGATACATAGGTACCGTATATAAAATGGATAATTATAGAAGAAAAACTGGAGGGGAGCAAAAATATATATGTGTATATATACAGACACACACATGGAGGCCTGTCATAAGGAATGTTCAGTATATTTTGTTAAAATTTATATGGATAGAGATAGATATATATAATCAGTGGGGCAACATAAAGTGCTTGTGCAAATAGTAAAATATGGTAATTTCAATATATAAGATTAGGGTTCTAAATAAAAAAAATTATAGATACTGCCAGCCACAGAAGATATGCATATAGAAAACAGATGAATGCAAATTGTCGGCAATCAATAAGGTCCAATAAAACCTGATAATATATTCCATATTCTATTTCCATATAGATTTTTTGTATATTGATCCCCCTTATGACAGCCCCCCCTTCTGTGTGGTGTATATACATATTTTCTCCCCCAGTTTTTCTTTTCCTATAATCATCCATTTATATACCCACGTATCCCATATACTGACTCTACTTGGACTATGGTATCGCTGCCCTTTTGATGATCAGCCCTTTTTATTATTTGCATTTATTTTTCTCTGTTTTTATGAAATTATAATAAAATTAATAATTGTTTATATGCTCTGGTGTCCATTCCTTCTTTTTGGTTATTGTTATTATAGATAGATGAGCTTCTTTGTTGACTGGGCTTTTCTGTTTGGGTCTTTTAGTCACTCATAAGGTCTAGGGGCCGCAGGGATCAGAGATCGGCCCTTGTACTCTAGACTTTTAGAGTACAATGTAGATGTGTACAATGTTTCCACACAAAACAAACAGCAAGGCTTTGTTATATTGTTATGTTTCTGCCATGATATATGTAAAAAGAACTTTGCAATTTGAAGAGAAAAAGTGTCAAATAAGTGTTCTGTTTATTGCTGGGCAATCCAAAAACGTGACACCGCGGTCAGATTACATGACCTTTCTCAAACAGATTGCTAATCAAAATGTGAAAGAGGAACGCCTCTCTCCAGGGCAGTCATACCGCCACTCGCTGCGCGGCTCGTTTACTTTCTGATTACATGACCTTTCTCAAACAGGAGCTAATCTCACCACGGCGTCACGGGTTTTGGGTCGTCTAGTAATAAAACAGAACAAGTATATAAGACTGCAGAGTTGGGTTTACTATGGTATGAGGGAGAGGACCCTACACGGACATCATGCGCTGGGACCAATATGAACCCACCACCTCCACTACAAAATCCAATATGGAAAAGACAACCTTACAGACAGTCTGTGCCATGTAAATCAGCTTTTACTTATGCTTGACAAGCCCTATTTAGGCCCAGCTTATGGAGACCATACCTGCAGCGATGTATATATAGATATACACACACACACACGATCAATACTCACCTGCAATGGGTACGTAGCCGACACCTTGCTGGAAAACCGTAGGCATCAACACCACAGGCTGAGGCTGCATCATTGCTGCGGGCAGAGACTACAAAAGAAGTCAACATAGAAAGTCAGCAAGAGATAGAAATAAGGTCAGGCATCACAATTCAGGGATTTCTAGGCTTCAGTGAGACTTCTGCTGTCACTGGCCGCTATGTGGAGACCACGCAGATGAGAATCTAGTCTGCACGTGACCTGCGCTACGTACATTACATACAGGTGGACACAGGACCACTGCTCAATCAGGCAAAAGCAGGAGATCCTCAGAGTGCACATAATGCACACCGTCAGGACTCGCCAGCTAGACAGACCGCACACATGCACCTGAAGCCCAGAAAACTTACTTTCTTTAAGACTGGACTCACCCCAGCATTTTGTAGCATGGTTGTATATAAATGCAGGAATAGATAATTATTTTAAAGTGTGTAGCAAGTTCCTAAAAAGTCTGTAACAAACTTCAATACAATACAATGCAAGTAAAATGTGGATTTAAAGGGACTGTCAGCACAAAATGACTGTTCAAACCACGTACAGGCGCTCGGTGCATCATGGAGGAGCCAAACATTTAAATGCACCTTCCCATCTGCTTGTTTTCCTCTGGCTGTCAGGCACAGATGTGGCGGCACGGCTTCAGTCACCACTCACTACATGAGCAGTGGTGGCTATGAGCAGGTCTCAGCACTGACTGACAGCCAGCTGTGTAGCCCATCAATACCGAGTCGGCTGTCAGTCAATGCCAGGACGTGGATACAGCCGCTGATCACTATACTCGGAGCTGTAACTGAAGCCGTGCATTGGGAAGAAAGCTCATTACCTCCCAGTAGCGGCGATCGCAGTGCAGCGGCTGCACAGCTTTGCTTTTATCCTGCAGATTAACCCCATATATGAAAATTAAAAGCATTTGGTGACAGGACGGGTTCCCATTAATCTCACCAAAACCTGCAATGAACTTAATGTGAGAACTGGAAAATAAACTGCAAAGCCAGTGCCAGACACTGAGGTCTTGGGTTCAATTTTAACAGGATCATTTGTAGATCTCTTAGGCTAGCTTGTAGACTTTTCAGCCTAAAGAGCAAAACACATCTATAAAATGAGATTGGTGCAAAATAGTGGAGCAGTGGCCCGGGCAGACATATTTGGTACACCCCCCCCCCCCCAAAAAAAAAATCTCCAATCCATACTTGCTGGTTTACCCCCTCTTCCATCATCTGTGCTATAATAACCCTCAATGACCATAAATGCAGCTTCTTCCTCTCTATGCAGACATAATGGCTGTCTGTGCCCCAAGGAAACATTGAATAGATTATGAGGTACCGGCCTGTAGGTGGTAGGTGTATGGACAAGGTCCTCAGCTGTCCTAGGTCTACAGCCCTACAAGAATAGTCTCTCCAAACGACCCAGGCCTGAACATCACCACCCTTCCTACCGAGTAAGCAGCGCTCTCACCGTGTAGGACATCACCAGGTTAATCATGCCTTCCTTGTCATCTCCTTGTCTTCCACTCAAGCTAAACCATTCATCCACCACCTTGCCCTCCTTCAGAGTTTCTGGGATGGTAATATGCGTCCAAGCAATGCGGTCATCCATGGAGAAGGCTCTCTGTGAGGAGGTAAGAAGGAGTGCAGTATAAAGTCCATTAAACGGGAAAATAACCACTGACAGAATACAGGTGGAGATTGGGAGTGCGCCATCTTATCTGAACGTCTTAACCTTGGTCCATGTGACCATAAACTTGTGTTACTTGAGGATTTTTAGCGAATTTCACTCACGTATTATAAAGGTGTTAAATAGGAGCTTGCTGCAGATTTGTGGGTTGAAATCAGCGGCAATCCAACCACATCTGATCCATGCTGTACGCAAATGTCAGAGATTTAGCGAACATCTAAACATGCCCCGATCAGAGCGATTACACCAGAATTCTGGCATAAATCGCTTTGAAAAGTTATAACATTTTTGGGCAAACATTTTTACTAGTGATGAGCGAATATACTTGTTACTCGAGATTTCCTGAGCACGCTCGGGGGTCCTCCAAGTATTTTTTAGTGCTCGGAGATTTAGTTTTTATCACCGCAGCTGAATGATTTACATCTGTTAGCAGCTTGATTACATGTGGGGATTCCCTAGCAACCAGGCAACCCCCCACATGTACTTATGCTGGCTAACAGATGTAAATCATTCAGCTGCGGCGCAGAAAACTAAATCTCCGAGCACTAAAAAATACTCGGAGGTCACCCGAGCGTGCTCGAGAAATCTCGAGCAATGAGTATATTCGCTCATCACTCATTTTTACACTAATTTTTACCACATAAGAATTGGAGCGTGATGCCATGTGCATCTAATGCATGACGGGCTGCAACATACCTCATACCTGAAATGTTACTCCTGTCCCCGACTGGAGTAAGAACTGTGGTGAGGCGCACGCCACTTGTCAACCGCTCCTGACTCAGTACGGGTGTCTGCCCCTTAATGAATTAAGAGCATCTGGCTCCACCACGGTCCCCTCAATACTGGCATTTTTCACACTGGTCTTAATGACATGGGGGCCAAGTTGAGGAGACCCATTCCCAATATGCAGGTGAAGTCTCAGGCTCATTCCCCCATTACATATATGATCACAATGACCATGGCCATGTTTGAATGATGTAATACCACGCCAACCGATGGAAACCTGTCCTCCATTCCCTAAAGTGGCAATTGATGGGTAGTGATGGGCGAACGTGCTAAGATAAGGTGTTATCTGAGCATGCTTGGGTGCTAACAGTGTATTCTGCATGCTTGAAAAATATGTTTGAGTCCCTGTGGCTGCATGTTTTGCAGCTGTTAGATGGAACACATGCAGAGGTTGCCCGTTTGTTAGACAATCCCTGCACGTGTTGTGGTGGTTTAAGCACGAGACATTCAGCCGCAGGGACTCAAACCTTTTTTTTTTTCCCAGCATGCTGAAGACCCTTAGCACCTGAGCATGCTCAGATAACACCATATCCCAGCACGTTCGCTCATCACCAGTAGTGTGATCCACATATACTCTGAGGCATTGCAGTACAGCAGATGGGCAGTTTTTGGCATTTCCCACCTCATAGACATGTTCTATGCATAAAATAAATGAAGAATACCACAGGGTTTATTAAGAAGCACAGTTTACTGTACTTTTTGGGCACACAATCAGCACTTAGAAGGGGAATAAAGTGAATGCAAAATCTCCCAATAGGCCCTCTCCATGCAGAAGTCTCATGCTATATTACAGGGGTGTAAGCTAGGGAATGAGGCCATGTAACAGAATTGTTCTGTCCATGATGTTGGTACAACGGACAGAGGGCGTTTACGGCTTACTAACCTCATCAAATATTTCCAGGTAGAAAGAGTCCACTCCTGGCGGGATGGTGCACTGGATCACTTTGTTCCATCGAGGGTTCTTGGCTCCGTTATGTGCAGTGGGGGTCTCATACACAGCGTACCCCAAACGTATCCTGCAGTAAGGGTCCATCCGGGTCATGCCATAATTCTTTGCTAGCTTGGCCTAGGAAGAAAATGTGAAGAGAGATAGATCTAAGATAGCTCGATAGATCTAAGATAGCTCGATAGATCTAAGATAGCTCGATAGATCTAAGATAGCTCGATAGATCTAAGATAGCTCGATAGATCTAAGATAGCTCGATAGATCTAAGATAGCTCGATAGATCTAAGATAGCTCGATAGATCTAAGATAGCTCGATAGATCTAAGATAGCTCGATAGATCTAAGATAGCTCGATAGATCTAAGATAGCTCGATAGATCTAAGATAGCTCGATAGATCTAAGATAGCTCGATAGATCTAAGATAGCTCGATAGATCTAAGATAGCTCGATAGATCTAAGATAGCTCGATAGATCTAAGATAGCTCGATAGATCTAAGATAGCTCGATAGATCTAAGATAGCTCGATAGATCTAAGATAGCTCGATAGATCTAAGATAGCTCGATAGATCTAAGATAGCTCGATAGATCTAAGATAGCTCGATAGATCTAAGATAGCTCGATAGATCTAAGATAGCTCGATAGATCTAAGATAGCTCGATAGATCTAAGATAGCTCGATAGATCTAAGATAGCTCGATAGATCTAAGATAGCTCGATAGATCTAAGATAGCTCGATAGATCTAAGATAGCTCGATAGATCTAAGATAGCTCGATAGATCTAAGATAGCTCGATAGATCTAAGATAGCTCGATAGATCTAAGATAGCTCGATAGATCTAAGATAGCTCGATAGATCTAAGATAGCTCGATAGATCTAAGATAGCTCGATAGATCTAAGATAGCTCGATAGATCTAAGATAGCTCGATAGATCTAAGATAGCTCGATAGATCTAAGATAGCTCGATAGATCTAAGATAGCTCGATAGATCTAAGATAGCTCGATAGATCTAAGATAGCTCGATAGATCTAAGATAGCTCGATAGATCTAAGATAGCTCGATAGATCTAAGATAGCTCGATAGATCTAAGATAGCTCGATAGATCTAAGATAGCTCGATAGATCTAAGATAGCTCGATAGATCTAAGATAGCTCGATAGATCTAAGATAGCTCGATAGATCTAAGATAGCTCGATAGATCTAAGATAGCTCGATAGATCTAAGATAGCTCGATAGATCTAAGATAGCTCGATAGATCTAAGATAGCTCGATAGATCTAAGATAGCTCGATAGATCTAAGATAGCTCGATAGATCTAAGATAGCTCGATAGATCTAAGATAGCTCGATAGATCTAAGATAGCTCGATAGATCTAAGATAGCTCGATAGATCTAAGATAGCTCGATAGATCTAAGATAGCTCGATAGATCTAAGATAGCTCGATAGATCTAAGATAGCTCGATAGATCTAAGATAGCTCGATAGATCTAAGATAGCTCGATAGATCTAAGATAGCTCGATAGATCTAAGATAGCTCGATAGATCTAAGATAGCTCGATAGATCTAAGATAGCTCGATAGATAGATAGATAGATAATTTGAAGTTTATTTGTACCAACTGAATAGTGTCATTTAACTGGATTCAGCAAATTGTTCAGGAAATTGTTGGGAAGACCCCACAGGTTTCTCCGACACAACCGGTGACCACCTCTCAGAGTACTGATATGTGGTATCCAAAATTACGCACAACACAAGGTAAAATACCTGCACCACGGTAACGCTGAGTCTGCCCATGGTGCCCATCGCTCCAGTGTATTGCAGCTGCTGTGCCGCCTGGGCGTCTAACTGGATCTGCTGCTGTTGCTGGGTGGGAGTGATGCGCAGGAAGTCTTGGGGTAGTTCCCCGATGAACACCTGCAAGGACACAGATAAAGCTTACTAGCTGCAGGTTAATTAAGCGCATGGCATTATTTTCACAATAGATGGCCCTTCTCAGAATGGGACGAACCAGTCAGGTATGGAACCGCTGCCGGGAAAATGTCATCTTACATGGTGGTCATAGTAATAATAATCTTTAATTTTATAATCTTTATTTTTATATAGCGCTAACATATTCCACAGCGCTTTACAGTTTCCACACATTACACTGGTCTACAAAAAAAAAAAAAAAGGGCGGTTTGCACGTTAATGACCGGGCCAATTTTTACATTTCTGACCACTGTCCCTTTATGAGGTTATAACTCTGGAGCGCTTCAATGGATCCCGGTGATTCTAGACATTGTTTTCTCGTGACATATTGTACTACTATCACTTCGTGCTGCTCCGAGGGTCTCCGGGAAGCACGCAGGGAGCCCCCTCCCTGCGCGATGCTTCCCTATACTGCCGAAACACTGCGATCATGTTTGATCGCAGTGTGCCGGGGGTTAATGTGCCGGGGACGGACCGTGACCGCTCCTGGCACATAGTGCCGGATGTCAGCTGCGATAGTCAGCCGACACCCGGCCGCACTCCCCCCCCCCCCCCCCATGAGCGCGGCCGATCGCTATGACATACGGGCCCACCCAACCTCGATGGGATAGTACGTCTAATGTCAGAAAGGGGTTAAGAGCAGTTTTAGACTAATTTGAGGGTGCGGAATTCAAATCTGATCTTATAATTTCTCTATCACATCACGTTTTTGCGCTACAGGTATATAGCCCATTTTCATTAATTCCATGATAAATATAAGTACTGTATGAAAAGTGCCGGTTTATACGGTTACTGTGCTACTGGGACAGCTACAGCGAAGCATTGGGTGAAAACAGAATGGCCTCAGCGACAGAGTTTGGCATCTGGTGATAAGAATCCATGATCCTCTAGTGGATAGGAAGGACATGGTCTTTCCTCCCTTACACATAAAACTTGGATTGATGAAGCAGTTCGTCAAAGCTCTCAATCACAGTGGAGAATGCTTTAACTATATATGTTCAACTTTTCCTGGTCTTAGTGAAGAGAAGAAAAAGTCTGGAATATTTGATGGACCTCAAATAAGAACACTTATGAGAGACCCAAATTTTAGCACATCAATGAATGAGACAGAAGAAAGAGCTTGGAATGCATTTTGTAATGTGGTGCAGAATTTTCTAGGGAATAAGAAAGCAGACAACTATGAAGAGATTGTGGAAGAGCTACTAATGAGTCTGAGATATCTTGGATGTAGAATGACTATCAGGGTATGTGCACACGTCCGGATTTCTTGCAGAAATTTCCTGAAGAAAACCGGAAATTTTCTGCAAGAAATCCGCATTTTTTTTTTTTGCGTTTTTTTCGCGGTTTTTTTTAGCATTCTGCAAGCGTAATTAGCTTGCAGAATGCTAAAGTTTTCCAAGCGATCTGTAGCATCGCTTGGAAAACTGACTGACAGGTTGGTCACACTTGTCAAACATACTGTTTGACAAGTGTGACCAACTTTTTACTATAGATGCTGCTTATGCAGCATCTATAGTAAAAGATAGAATGTTAAAAAATAAAAAAAATTATTAAAAAAAATGCTTATACTCACCTGCAGACCTCAGCGGCGTCCGTTTCTTATAGATGGTGTGTGCGCGCAGGACCTTCCATGACGTCGCGGTCACGTGAGCGGTCACATGACCGGTCTCGACCAATCACAGGACCGTGACGTCATCGCAGGTCCTTCACCGCACACCAGCTACAGGAACCGAAGCGGCAGAATGCACCTGAGAGGCGGGAAGACATCGAAGGTGAGTATATCACTATTTTTTATTTTAATTCTTTTTTTTTTACCAATTATATGGTGCCCAGTCCGTGGAGGAGAGTCTCCTCTCCTCCACCCTGGGTACCAACCGCACATGATCTGCTTACTTCCCGCATGGTGTGCACAGCCCCGTGCGGGAAGTAAGCAGATCAATGGACTCCTAGGTGTGCGGAATCCCTGCAATTCCGCATTTTTAATGAACATGTTGCTTTTTTTTTCGCGGAAAAAAAATCGCAACATTTGCACAAAAAATGCGTAATACACTGTAAATAGGAGGCATAGGTTAGCATTTTTTTCGCTTTTATATCACGTTTTTATAGCGAAAAAACGTGAAAAAAACGCGAAAAATCCTGAACGTGTGCACATGGCCTCAAGATTCACTATTTACACAGCCATTTGGACTTTTTTCCAGAGAACCTTGGGGATGTGAGCGAGGAACAAGGGGAGCGTTTTCATCAGGACATTAAAACAATGGAAGAACGGTGGGACTCATATGATGGCTGACTATTGCTGGAGCTTGATGAGAGACAACCCAGAAGCTGTACATCACAGATCAGCCAAGAAAAGAAAGTTCAAATAACTGCCATTTGTCATTCATCTGTGTGCCATATACAGGTGTTTCTATATTTTGTAGTTTAATTCTGGAAGTATATTTGATTTGCTGTACATAGACTTTGTAATCTTTGTTATTCCTTGATTAAAAATATACAAAATGTAGTACCGAAAATCGTGTTTTTATCATAAAACATTAGGAGTAATTTTCATCAAAAAATTGAAAATATCTCGAGATCCTGATGTGATAGCCAAAAACGGAGTTTATAGTCATAATCAGCAGCCAAAATTGACTTAAAATATGTTTTAAAAACTTTTGCCAGAAAAATTGCGTTGACCAGTGTTATCATTGCTGCCCCCGATGGGGCTCAATCTAAATTCCCCATCAGCATGTCTTTGGAATGTGGGGGAAACCTACGCAGATACGGGGAGAACATACAACCTCCTTACAGAGGAATAACCATTGTTGCAAGACAAGAAAGGCTCGAGTCTGCCAGAACATTCTGGCCCGTACATGGGAGACCCCCAGAGGGGACCTATAGAGTTTGGCTTCTTGATACCCCTTTCTTCCAGTTTTCAGGGCAACGCACGTGCCCTATTAGATGCCACGGACAGGAGACCACCACTGGCTCTCGCTCTGAATTTAGGATCACCTAGCTGGTCGCAGCATCTTCAAACCGGTTCGTTCTACAAGCCCTTTATTTTAGTGTTACCTTTTATTTTACAGTCTGGCACACTGATTAAGACGTTGAGGCAAGTGATGGCACGTTGTCAGCCCCACCCTGCACTCGTCGGGTGCGTCACAGCGAGCCCTAGGAGGTGCGCTCCGAACAGTCATACATACCTGCTGTCCCGAGACCGGAACCAGGAGTGCTGGGGGCAAAATGACACCACTCCTGAGCGACTCACTACAGTGCCATCATGGGGCGTGCTCCCAAGTCAGCACAAGATGACCAGCGACAGCAACACCCAGGATGTAATGTGACAAAACCATTACAGAGATACTGAGCACCAGATCCTCAGTGACAGGAGCAGGGTGCGATAAATGTAAAGATTCCAGAGGCTGCCACTAGAGGGGGCTCAAAGAACTATGAGCAATAGCGGATCTTCTGGATTTTACGGATTCCGCTGGGATCTGTGATCACATCAGTGTCGCCAATGTCACCGCCAACTTTACTTCCATGTAAAACAGGCGCTGGACACAGAAACTAGGAATATGTATGAACAAAGTTATGTACAAGGAATATAGTTGTGTATCTGGCAATCTTTGCTACACTACAAGAAAGAATGTCAGATACCCAATGTTATGGTCACAAAGACCCAATCAATACACGTCTACCATCACGAGGCCATCAGAGAGGTCGCTACAACAAGCAAAACGCCAGTCAGTCACAGTGAAGCACAAGTATTCTAGAAAAGGGGCGATTTTTCAGCAAGCTTTAGGGCTTGTTCACAAGCAACAGTTATCATTTTTTTTCCCCCCAAGGGTAAAAACGCTGCATCTTACCGTACCAGCAGAGAGAATGAGATTTCTGAACTCTTGCAGATTTGAATGATAGCGTTTTTGAAAATTTGCAGCATTTAAATTTTACAGTTAAAAAAAAAATAAAAAAAGTAAAAAATGCATCCCAAAAATAAATAAAAATTATACATTTATTTTTTATTAAAACTACATAAAGTGCATATTTTATGCAACATTTTTCCTGCCAACACTGAGCATTTGCAGCAAATGTTTCTGAACCAAAACCCAATATGTGCACATACCCCTGCTCCTGTGGGTTTGGGATTTTTCAGAGGAATCTGCAACATTAATCTACAGAAAGATACAGTATGAAGTTAAAAAAAATATATGCTTTCCCCAACCCCAACACATGTAGTGGGAAACAAAAAAAAAACAAAACAAAAAAGTACAATAAAGTGCATGCTGTGAATTTTCAGCTCTGCAGCATGGGCATGCGAGTGGATTTTCATGGCAGATTTCACTCTATCCACTGCCTTGTAATGTACTAGAGTGAAAAAATCAAGATTAAATCTGCTCCAAAACTTTGATGTAAGTTAAGCAGATAACTTACTGGATGAATTTAGCAGCATGTAAACTAATTTAGCCAATGCCACCATTTCCATCATTGGCATCAGTGTGCATGCTTCAGATTATAAGGTCTGTGGCACAACTATTCATTTATTTTGGTGCCAACTGAACAAAGGATGTATTGAAATGTTGTCGTCATGTTACAGATTTTTAGTACGAAACTCCAACACAAGTTGGCAAAAACAGAAAACTTTTTCCACAAATCCAATATTTTAATAAGCTTCACCACATGTGATTCTCAGATGTGCGTTAATAACTCCTGCCAGTCTGACTACATCCGAACAGAAATGAATGAATACCCAGCGTGACCACCAGATGTCACTCTCGTCCCGTAAACGTTACACCTGTAGGTGCTCATTCAGACGAGTTTTTCACGTAGGAGGTCAATCACTATTTCAGATAGATCATCATAGGCACGAATTCTATGGAGATGTTCACATGTCTGCATTATGGACCAAGGGGCAGCACCAAAATAGAGACTGGTCTGATGTTAATCCGAATCACGAATCAAAATTACCCACAAGTCTAATGAATGAAGAGAAAAAACAAAAAAACACACAAAAAAAAAAAAACACATGCAGCTCTTGGATGTGTTGTCCCATTTTCACAGACCATTTTAATTTGAGTATTGATACAAAACAGTATTTGTCAAAAATGAAAACATAAAATTGTTGGAAAAATTGCTAATTTTTGTGCAACCTCGGTTGGTTAAATGGATCAACATAGGAGGAGATTTGCATGAAGGGGCATGAACCAACGCTGGGATCAAATTCATAATTTGCATAAAGAAAAAAAAAAAAAAAAAAAAAAAAAAAAGATATAAAATGACGAGTACACCTCTTGCGGGGGCAGCTGCAATATGTCCCAAATCTGCACCTTTATATTTGGTGCCCCCTACTCCAGTGATTTGTTCATCTAGACAGGAGTGTTGAGCGCTGCCGTGTGCCGGGCACTTTGCTGGGGGGTCTACCGAGTGGTCATTGAGTATTTCAGCACCCATACCCTCCCCTGTCGGGAGGAGCTTACGGTAAGTGCCTGGAAAATATGAAAGACTCAAAAGAAAGTTTAGTTCCTCTTTACTCAAACAGAAAATAAAATAAGAGTCAAAAGCCCAATGGATGAAGCGTAAAGAGGACCTGCCCCGATACAGACCGCCGTGCATCTAGGCTGCTTTTGATAGGATCAGTGATAAAACTGTGGCTTCAGCAACATAAATCTAACTGCGGCTAATTAAATGGGAAGCATTAGCTTTGATTATTGATTAAAAAGGCTATATATCAAAAATAATGACCGGAGGTTGTAGAGTACTCGGCTTTCCTTACGGAGACTGGCTCAGATGGACAGTAGAAAGTCTAATGTCCTATCCCAACACATAGCGGGTATTTGTACCCATTATTCCTGGTACCGCGTCTCCTCCTCCATGTGGGATGTCTAATAGCGGCTCCGGCGCGCGCTCCATCCGACTACGACGACAAGTGATAGAAGTAGCATTAATCTTACTATGTCCACGCAGTTTGCAGGAAGACCGTGCCCTTTTCCTGTCGATATCAGGGGTTCGGCCATTTTTTATGACAACTACATAAGACTTATGCGTCACAGACAGGTATTAGGTGCGAGCATTGCCCGGGTTATCTGCCGCAGGTACAAAGGTCGTCCCACCTATTAGTATAGCTCAGACAGTGAGCTTTCTCTTATCTTTGCGCAGGGTAGTCCTAATTACATAGTAAATGAAGGAAAAAACCACACCACCATCTCATCTGTGCCGTACCCTGCATTATAGGTCTCACCAAACTGCCAAACTCAGATTACGGGGGGCTCACAGCAGGACGCCTACCTGGGCAGGGCACTTAAGTATAGGACTCAAGGGTATAGGGTGGAAAATGAAGTCAATATACACTGGAAAGAGTCCAGTCTGAGGTAAGAGGACATGTTAGATGGAAGAGGTCTTATTTTCTTAATCATGGTTGAACATGAAAACCTATATCCCCAACCAATGTGATAATCAGGTGGTCAAGTGGTACCCCACCACCTAATCGCAGAATGGAGACCATAGTTGGATCTGGATAAATGCTGTCATATACAAAACTGCACCCAGTATTCACACCATGATGGGGAGGGGGCATCGGACCACATTTGGCCTGCTGAGCATAGTCTGACAGTAGCCTTACAGGGGAATTCCACTAACATTCATCTACTTACAATATGGGGAATAAATGTATGATCAGTGGGACACCACCCATCCTGATAAGAGTCCCAAGAAGTCCTGCGTGGCCACCGCTTCCGTCACTTCTACCTGTGTAGGGGAGCGGCAGCACATACATGACCATGAGCCGAGTGGTGGTCACAGGACCTCTATTTTCATGAATGGTTGGGGTCCCAGAAAACAAAAAATATAAAAAGAATAAAGTTGCTCTAAAATATTACCTATACGGTAGCTGACTATTCCTCAGCAAACCCCCCATACACACATAGCTAAGCTGAACACGCATGTGTTTTTAGTAGGTGGGTATAATATTCTGCTGATGGATCACAGGTAGCAGCTTATATGCTGCAGGAACCGAGGAGAAGACCTTTTGAAGTCCAACATGTCTGAGGATTTTCAACGTCTGCCGCTGGTGGGAGAGACCACACCATCATCATCAGGTCTGCTGCCGCTCATCTAGTGTCCGACGCTTTTACACATTAAAGATGGATTAGGAGATCCAGCCGGCTGCAAGCTTATCAGACATGAAATGGTCAAGATTCCTCTGCATTTGTACCACCCTACAAACCAAGCGGCGGATGGGCGGTCAATTATTTGTACGTATGGTGGTCTGTCCGAGACCTCTAAAAACTGCCCACAGTGTCCATCCCCTGTGATCCTGACAGACGACAAGGGGAAAGTTAAGGCGGCACAATCAATATTGTAGGTGAGAACCTTCTAAAAGTCACAACATCAATACATAAAACAAGAAAGTATGTGCTAAGCAAATAAACTGTCTGTGGAGGCCATGAGCCCAAACCCCTCTAAAAGTAGAATGGGCCTCCAGCATTTCCAAGTTATAAGATCCAGAAAGAATCAAGAACCAGTGGCCATTCTTTGCTAAAGCTCAGGGATATGGAAGTGAAGTGGACACGAGTTTATAAAAAGAAGGAAGCATAAGGTTGATTCTTACCATCAACGATACTTCCCTACTCCTCCATCATCAGCAGAGTCCGAGAACTACTGAGAACGAGCGATCTCTTCTGTCTGATATCCCAACACACGGCTTTCTGTAGGCAGCTCTCTGTGTCCGGCCCGCAGCCACAGCCTCGGCGCAGGAATGTGGGGCTACGTCTGATAGGTGTGGAAGCGATGCCTGCAGCAACCTAAGCATGGGCTAATCACAAAACTATGCAGACAAGCGGTTTTTCAAGTTTACAGAGGACATAAGTCGTAAGTAACATGCTTGGTCTCAGCTGTGAGATTGCAACGCCGAGGGGTTTTGACATAAAACCTGTCACTAGGTGGTGCTGTGTGTACAGAATAAGTGGAGTAGGCAGATATCACTCCATAAGCTAGCAAGTGGTACAAAACCCCCTGTAGGCAGGCTTACAATACAAGTGGTAGAAGGCCCCAGTAGGCAGGCTTACATTACAAGTGGTAGAAACCCCCAGTAGGCAGGCTTACATTACAAGTGGTAGAAACCCCCAGTAGGCAGGCTTACATTACAAGTGGTAGGAACCCCCAGTAGGCAGGCTTACATTACAAGTGGTAGAAGCCCCCAGTAGGCAGGCTTACATTACAAGTAGCAGAAACCCCCAGTATGGAGGCTTACATTACTGCCCATCATGGTGGTAGTCACTCAACCTTCCTGGAGTCAGAATAGCAATCTAACCTGGTCATACAGGAATATGGGCACGGAGGATTCTAAGTAAGTTATCCGACAACCTACATGACAGCAAAAAAATTTGTAGCAAATTAACTAGAATAAAAGGAGCATCTAACCAGGAATTGATGAAGACTATAAAATTAGCACTAAGTAAAAAAGATTCACATCTCTGGAACCATATAGCATATAGAAAATAAATAAAAACCAGAATAAAGAGGAGCCATGATCATGAGTAACCTGTGAATCAGAGACAGGGGGCTGGGAAACAGGAAGTCAGAAGAACTAAGTGCAGCACCAACCTGCTGCACTTACAGCTCATTAGCTACAATTTCACCTATTAATTTCTCTAACACAGCAAAAAGGATTTCTACAAAGATAAAGGAGGATTTAATCAGCATTACAACACCTTTACTGATGACAGGTTCTCTTTCAATTGCTTACGACCCCCATAGACGTTTAATATCTGGGTGGTCCCACACCTATTATGCAGTGACGTTAATGTATAGTAGGGCAGCTAGACACAATCGCAGGGATCCGGCCAGTCTCTATACAGTGTGTTCCAAATTATTATGCAAATTGGATTTAAGAGTCAAAGATTTAATTGTTTTGTTTTTCAAATAAACTCGTGGATGGTAGTGTCTCAGGGCTCAATGGATCACTGAAGTCAATCTTAAACACATGTGAGAATTAGTTTTCCATGTGATTCTAATTAAAGGAAAACTACTTAAAAATGATGTTCCACATTATTAAGCAGGCAACAGGTTTCAAGCAATATGGGAAATAAAAAGGATCTCTCTGCTGTCGAAAAGCGTTAAATAGTGCAATGCCTTGGTCAAGGTATGAAAACATTAGATATTTCACGAAAACTTAAGAGTGATCATCATACTGTGAAGAGATTTGTGACTGAAAAAGAGCACAGAGAGTTCATGCAGATAAAGGCATAGAGGAAGGTTTCTGCCAGACAAATTCATTGGATTAAGAGAGCAGCTGCCAAAATACCATTACAAAGTAGCAAACAGTTATTTGAAGCTGCTGGTGCCTCTTGAGTCCCTCGAACCACAAGGTGCAAGATCCTTCAAAGGCTTGCTGTGGTGCATAAACCTACTATTCGGCCACCCCTAAACAGTGTTCACTAGCAGAAACAGTTGCAGTGGGCCCAGACATACATGAAGACTAATTTTCAAACAAACAGTCTTGTTTACTGATGAGTGTCGAGCAACCCTGGATGGTCCAGATGGATGGAGTAGTGGATGGTTGGTCGATGGCCACCATATCCCAACAAGGCTGCGACGTCAGCAAGGAGGTGGAGGAGTCATGTTTTGGGCCGGAATCATGGGGAAACAGCTGGTAGGGCACTTTAAGGTTCCTGAAGGTGTGAAAATGACCTCTGCAAAGTATATAGAGTTTCTGACGGACAACTTTCTTCCATGGTATAAAAAACAGGATTTTTGGTTGCTTACCGTAAAATCTGTTTCTCGGAGCCTTCATTGGGGGACACAGGAACCATGGGTGTATGCTGCTGCCACTAGGAGGCTGACACTATGCAAATAAAAAACGTTAGCTCCTCCTCTGCAGTGTACACCCCACCGACAGGAAGTAGGATATTCAGTTAGTGAGAAAGCAGTAGGAGAAGCAACGTGTAAACGAGAAAGAATAATAATAATAATAATAGCAATAATAATCTTTATTTATATAGCGCCAACAAATTTAAGCAGCGCTTTACAGTTTAACAGTTTCAAACACTCAGAGAGTTCAAAGAACGCAAACGTTAACAGTATAACACAATAAACAGCTGTTCAACTTGGGAGGGTGCTGTGTCCCCCAATGAAGGCTCCGAGAAACAGATTTTACGGTAAGCAACCAAAAATCCTGTTTTCTCTATCGCCTCTCATTGGGGGACACAGGAACCATGGGACGTCCCAAAGCAGTCCCTGGGGTGGGAACAGCAGAAAAACTCCATTCAGGTCGGAGGAAATCACCACTGCCGCCTGTAAGATCCTTCCGCCTAGGCTGGCAACTGCCGAAGCGCAGGTATGGAGTTTATAACCTTTGGCAAAAGAGTGAACGGAACACCAGGTTGCCGCTTAACGAAGTTGTAGGGCGGATGCCCCATGGTGTACCACCCAGGAGGCGCCCACTGCCCGGGGCAGAGTGAGTCTTAATACCAGGAGGAGTCACTCTGTTCTTGACCCGGTGAGCCTCCAGAATGGCAGGTCTGATCCAGAGAACAAATCGTAACCTTGGAGGCCGGCAGGCTTCTTGGCGTACCGTCTGGAATGACAAAAGGACAGTCCGTCTTCCTAAAGAAGGCGGGCCTAGACAAATAGATCCTCACCGCCCTGACCAGGTCTAGCCTGTTCAGCGAACGCCCCAGAGAATCGATCGGAGCAGGACAAAGGCGGAAAGGACGATCTTATTCAAGTAAAAGGAGGACACCACCCCAGGAAGAAAAGGCGACGAAGGCCGTAAAACTACCCTATCCTGGTGAAGAACCAAGAAATGGGGCGACAGGAGAGAGCTACCAACTCCGAGACGCGTGGAGATGGCCACCAGAAACGCCACCTTGCAGGACAGAACAGACAGTGAGGCTCACGGGGAGGCTCAAGGAAGGAACTCCACTGAGCCTCCAGACAAAATGGAGGTCCCAGGGATCCACGGGAGTGCGGTACGGGAGAACCGCATGCGCCACTTGAAGAAAAGTTCTGATCTGAGAACGGGACGGATATAAATCTTTGTACTGTGATAGCCAGTAGCTAAGGACCTCTGAAAGGGACTTCTGAAAAAGGATGGAAAGGGTTGCTATCTGACCCTTCAGAGAACTAAGGGCAAGGCCAGCATCAAGTCCCGCCTAGAGAAAAGGCTAAAATGGAAGGTTTCAACAGCAAAAGCTGTTAACTTGAGCCACCAAGAACTCTGCGGCAGATGAACGATCTCAGCGAACCAGAACCTTCTGGGCCAATCTGGTGCGGTCAGAATGACCGGCACCCCCTACGCATTGATCTTCAACCGCCTGGGAAGAAAGGGAAGGGATGAACAGAAAGGGAAGTACAAATTGCGACCCAGGAATGGTCAAAGTATCGGTATCCACAAGAAGAGGATCGCGGACTTGGAATCAAACGGTGGAACCTTCCTAAGTAGTTGGGTTGCCAGGAGTTCCGTGTTCGGAGTTCCTCATCAAAGGCAAATTTGAAGGAAGACCTCCTGAAGCAGGGACCCTTGTCCTGCCGCAAAGCCCTCGTGGCAGAGAAAACACTGCGGCCTAGTTGTCCACGCCGGGGATATGCACTGCGGATAGTGCCGAAAACCGTCACCTCTGCTCAGGGGAGGATCTTCGATACCTCCGTCATTGCCAAGAGACTGAATCTCTCCCTGGCGATTGACATAAGCCACAGCCGAGGCATTGGACGTCTGAATTCTGACTGGCAGACCCCTGAGAAGCCTTTCCCAGTGACTCAGGGACAGAAGATCAGCGGAGAGGACTCTTGCTCCGACCAACGCCCCCTTCAATGACGGATGGCGAGAAAACGCACCCCAGCCGGGAAGGCTGGTGACCGTCGTCACCACCTGCCTTGGGAGGACCAAACCTGGGGAATGAGAGGGGATGACAGCCACCAGTTGAGAGGCTATTAGAATCGAATGGAAAGTCGGATCGGAGGATCCAGAGACAGCACAGACGTGTCCCACTGAGGAAGGATGGTCTGCTGAAGAGGACTCAAGTGAAACAGCGCAAAAGAGAATGCTTACGGAGCTGTCACCATGCATCACAGGACCGTCATAGCTGAACGGAAGGAAGACAGCCGAGGGCCCTGCAGAGAGCGAACTCCGTATGGAGAATTGCCCACTTCGAGAAGAAAAACCCCCGGCGGAGTCGAACAACATGCCTAAGAGGACGAGACGCTGACTCGGAACAAGACAAGACTTTGTTCTGTTGGCCAGCCACCAGAAACGGGACAGGGAGTCGAGGACGATGGTCAGACTCTCCTGGGCCTGAGAGAGGGCAGAGGCTTGATGAGGATGACTTCAAGGTATGGAATGAGCACTAGGCCCCTGATCCTCAAGGAAAATCAGGACATGGAGCAAGGCATTTTGGATATCCATGGAGCACAGGAATTCCTGTGGGTCCATGAAAACCAGGACTGAACAGAGGAACTTCATCCTGAAATGCCGCAGGTGGAACCCTCTGTTCACTAACTTCAGAGACAGAATGGGTTGAACTGCGCCGCTCTTCTTCGGCACTACAAGCAGGTTTGAATAGAAACCTGTGAAGCGTACCTGCTGTGGGACGGAAATAATAACCTCCGAACAAAGAAGGAAGATAATGGACGCAAAGAAACCTGGGATCAGAGGAGGATTTTCAGAGGGCGGGATTCGAAGAAGCGATTCCGGGTCGCGAAGTGAACCCTATCTTGTATCCAGAGGATACCACCTCCCTGATCTAAGCGTCCTCCACCGAAGCCAGTCCAAACATCCCTGAAAAAGGCAGGAGATGCCCGCCCAAACTGGGAGAAACGTTGGGCCGTTAGCACGAGTTATGCCGAGGAAGATCTGCCAGGTCTAGGCTTGGTGGACCAACCACCGGAGTTGCGGGAACGCCGGGAAGGAGTAGGCTTAAAGGAAGCCTTTTTTCTAGCCAGACGAGATCGCAGTCTGTTAGCTAGAGGAATCTTCCGACGCCGCAAAACAGCGAAAGGACAAAAGGGAACTCGTGCCTCCCGTGGCGTCATTAATAATTTGTTCCAGCATGTAGCCAAAGAAACAGGCCCCCTGGAAGGGGAGGCTGGTAAGGGACTTCTTGAAGACAAGTCCGCCTGCTGTGTGTAGAGCCGAATATTCCGTCGGATGGCCACCATAATGCTGGACGCGTGAGATGCACAAGCCGCGCATCTAGGAAGGCAGATACCAAATATTTCCCTGCATAGGAAATCTGGTCCGACAGGTCAGCTAGCTCCCCCGGAGGAGCTCCAGCCGGGGTGCTCTTACAAGGCTGTTTGGTCCATCTATCTATGGTCCTTGAGACCCAGGTAGAGGCAATGGCCGAGGAACAAAGTAGAAGCAGCCGTTTCAAAGGCTGATTTATCCAGCGATTCAATAATTGTATCCTTGGAACCCATGCCAAGTTGGTAGACAGTCTGGGAGCTGACGAGTCCAGAATAGCCCGCTTCCTGTCAAGCAATCAATCCAGTTAGCGATGAGCTCAGGGGAAAAGGAATATAGGCTGCCGAGACGCTTCCCTGTCTGAAAGCATCTGGTATGGCTCGCATTACCCCTGGCAAGTACCGCCACAAATTCAGTGTGTGGGGGCAAAGACCTTGGAAGGTGGTTTGACCGTCTAAATGAAAACCGCCTATTCTGCGGGTTCCGTAGAGGTATCCATGATGCTTAGGGTCTAGTTGATCGCAACAATAAGGTTATGTACCTGTAAGTGAAACTAAGTCTGAAACTTCCTCTGCAAACATGACCGAGGAAGCCAGTCTCTCTCTCTCTCTCTCTCTCAAGAGGAGGATCAGGAAGAGGGATCTCACCGGTCCAGACTGGAGGGCAAGCTGGAGCGGGAAAGAAAGGTGTCAGACGTCCATGGGGATGATGGTGGACGTCCTCGTCTCCTCCAACCGACAGGCTCTGGAGGGCGAGTGGGTGGGGAATGTAGCTGGGACCGAACTTCTAAGCACGCTTGTGTGCTAGGATCATGGTCCTGCTGTCGGATCTATGAGGATACGGGGTGCAGTACATGCCGAACTCATAGTCCATAATGTGGGATTACAGGTGACTGTTCACCCTGTATCCCTCCGAAAAAAAGGAACCTAGAATTTTGCTCTGTATCTCATGTGGCCTGATTTGAACAAGGCTGGACGGAGAATCCTGTGACCCACTAGCAACTGCGGTCAGGCACGGACACCAAGGACGTGACATTCTGGTGAGGTCCGCCCCAGACTGAAACAGAAGGAAAAGCCCACCCAGGGATAGGGGTCTCAGTCTCACCCGGGGTAGGGACTCCTGGACAGGGAGTTGCTGCAGCTGACAAGAGGAAGCAGGAGGATGGGGAAGGTTAGGGGGAACAGGAGAGGGGAGTAATAGACTGCATAGCAGAGCTACTCACAGTAATGGTAGAGTCCTGTAGACTGCTCCCGGCTGTAGTTGCGACCGGCATCATGGCACAGGTCCAGGGCACCAGCGATGAGATGGCAACCTAAGGAGGATGCAGGGGACCCGCCGGAGAAAGCGTGTGCTGGGGAAAAAAAGGGCCCGGCTGCAGTCTGGATGAACCGCAGATGGTGACCGCTGAAAAGGGCTCCTGGAACGTGCGCCCTGCTGCGATGTGACGCCAAGCAGCGGCGTAGAAGTCATGGGCCCAGGAGCACCAAGATGGCGCCGGTGGGCGGGGAGTAAAGAGATTGTCGGGCGGGAGAAAGCCCGCCCGATGAAAGCGGAAGTGGACGGAGCGCGGCACCGGAAGTAGGCCCGGGTAGAAGCCGGGGCCTAAATTTGAGGCCGGTAGCCGCCGGAAAGGGCCGCAGTGGTGGGAGAAGCGCGGAACGCCGGGAAAAAGCGGTGCGGCCGCCGCGACAAGAGGCACAGTGCGGCCACAAAGGAAAGCGTCGCAGCAACCTGTAAGGCCGCCGCGCTGGGACAGAAAACAGTGCGGCCGAAGGGGGAAGCGGTGCGGCTGCCTGCACAGCCGCCGCGCCGGGCCAAACAGTGCAGCCAGGGGGGGAAGGGGCAGCGCGGTCGCCTGCAAGGCCACTGCGCCAGAGAACAGCGCGGCCGGCGAAGGAAGCAGCGCGGCCGCCACACGAACGGAGCGACAGCCCCCCCACGTGTCCCCGGCGGCCAATACACAATTGGAAGTAACGGGAAAACGCTGACCAGGCCAAGGCAGCCTGGAAAAAAATCCCAAGGGACCCCTAAACGACCACCCCGGAACTGAGGAGGACTCAGAGGCACTTTGAGGGCATGAAGGGATACTCACCTTAAACATCCCATGCCGTCCTTACTAACCTCAATCCGGGGAAAATATCAGAAATCCAGGGAGCTGATGGACGTCCTCGTCTCCTCCAACCGATAGGCTCTGGTGGGCGAGTGGGTGGGGGACGGAGCTAGGACCGAACTTCTAAGCACGCTTGTGTGCTAGGATCTTGGTCCTGCTGTGGGATCTATGAGGATACGGGGTGGCAGTACACGCCGTACTCATAGTCCGTATTGTGGGATTACAGGTGTGACGGTTCACCCTGTATACCTCCGGAAAATCTGAAAAGGAACGACGCACATTGAGGTAGATAAGGGTCTAATGAAAGACCCGTGTCCACCTCCTACTGACACTAAGCTAAACTGAATATCCTACTTCCTGTCGGTGGGGTGTACACTGCAGAGGAGGAGCTAACTTTTATTTGCATAGTGTCAGCCTCCTAGTGGCAGCAGCATACACCCATGGTTCCTGTGTCCCCCAATGAGAGGCGATAGAGAAAGCAGAAACGTGCCTTCAGGAGCAAAATCATCTTCATGCTGACAATGCACCATCTCATGCTGCAAAGAAAACCTCTGAGTCATTGGCTGCTATGGGCAAAAAAGGAGAAACTCATGGTGTGGCCACCATCTTCCTCTGACCTCAACCCTATAGAGAACCTTTGGAGTATCATCAAGCAAAAGATCTATGAGGATGGGAGGCAGTTCACATCAAAACAGCAGCTCTGGGAGGCAATTCTGACTTCATGCAAAGAAATACAAGCAGAAACTCTCCAAAAACTCACAAGTTCAATGGATGCAAGAATTGTGAAGGTGATATCAAAGAAGAGGTCCAATGTTAACATGTAACTTGGCCTGTTAGGATGTTTTGTAGTTAAATAGCTTTTTTGCTCAGCGAATGTGACCTCCTAATGCTGCAAATTCCACAAATGAGCATTTTCTGTTCTTTAAAACATATCAAATGTTTAGAAATTCTACTGTGCCTAATAATTTGGAACAGTGCATTTTGAGTTTTTATTCATTTTGGAGATTATACTGTTATCATTGGGAGGTTTCTTCAATAAAATTTGTTGTATACTCTAAAGGGTGATAACTTATTAGACTGACGGTCATTTGCACCGACCATTTAGGAAAATCTGAGAAAAATATAATTTGCATAATAATTTGGAACAGTGTAGAGGGCACAGACAGTCAGACAGACGTAATAGCTGTGAGCAAGAACCCCTGCCTCTTACATCTAGCGGAATACATGGAAACATTTCCCATGTCAGCACACATTTACATGAGATTCCAAAGTCCAGCACGCCCATGTATTTTCTGTATGCACACAGCCTCAAGGACTTGACACAGAAAAGTGCAGTATCTGCAGAGCTCAGGCCAGATGAGGATAGCAGCTGACAGATTCTTATTATTTTACTTGGAAGTAGCAGAGATTTATCACAGCTAAGAAAACGTATCTTCAGCTGTTTCTTTGTTATATCAGTTTCTGGAAAAACTGGGCGATGACCAATATGATTACCGTCACAGCTGTGGTCTACCGGCTTTCCAAGACCCCTGCATGGCAAACTTGTCCCAGCTACAGTGAAACCAGCTTCTCCATTTGTCTTTCTGATTGGAGGAAGGATCCAAAAATTTACAGTGGGTGAAATAAGTATTGAACACTTCACCAATTTTCTAAGTAAATATATTTCTAAAGGTGCTATTGATATGAATTCTCACCAGATGTCGATAAAAACCCATCCAATCCACACAAGCAAAGGAATCAAACCATAGATGTCAAAAAATTAAGTTATGTGTAATAATGAGAAATGACACAGGGAAAAAAAAAAAAAAAAAAAAAAAGAATTGAACACAATTACTGAAATTTACCGTGATTTTCGGACTATAAGACGCACTTTTTTCCTCCCAAAATTTGGAGGAAAATTAAGGGTGCGACTTAATAGTCCGGATGTACCTGATGTGAATGGGGAGGTGGGAGAGCAGCAGAGAAACGGGTCACAGGAGGCAGGAGCCAGATGCCGCGGCTAACCCTTATGCCTGCTGCTAAAGAGAAATTAATATCCACTGCCCTCAACGCCCATGGGAGTGGAGAGCAGTGAACATTAATTTCTCTCTTAATAGTGGACACGCTGTTAGCCACAGCGGCTGGGCTCTGAAGTGTGCCCACTACTTAAGGCCGGTTTCACACGTCAGTGATTCCGGTACGTGAGGTGACAGTTTCCTCACGTACCGGAGACACTGACACACGTAGACCCATAAAAATCAATGCATCTGTGCAGATGTCATTGATTTTTTGCGGACCGTGTCTCCGTGTGCCAAACACGGAGACATGTCAGTGTTCGTGGGAGCGCACATTTTACACGGACCCAATAGTCAATGGGTCCGCGTAAAACACGGACCTCACACGGACATTCTCCGTCTGGGGTCCGTGTGCGTGCAGGAGACAGCGCTACAGTAAGCGCTGTCCCCCCCACATGGTGCTGAAGCCGGTATTCATATCTTCCCTGTAGCAGCGTTTGCTATAGAGAAAATATGAAGAATAGTGTTAAAAATAAAGATCCATGTGTCCGCCGCCCCCCCACCCCCTGTGCCCCCCCCCGCTGGTCAGAAAATACTTACCTGCTCCCTCGCTCCTTCCTGGTCTGGCCGCGCCTCCTACTGTATGCGGTGACGTGGGGCCGATCATTTACAATCATGAATAGTCGGCTCCGCCCCTATGGGAGGTGGAGCCACATATTCATGACTGTAAATGATCGGCCCCACGTGACCGCATACAGGAGAAGCCGCGGCCAGACCAGGAAGCAGCGAGGGAGCGGGTAAGTATTTTCTGACCAGCGGGGGGGGGCGCACAGGGGGTGGGAGGGCGGCGGACACATGGATCTTTATTTTAAACACTATTCTTCATATTTTCTCTACAGCAAACGTTGCTGCAGGGAAGATATGAATCGCAGCTTCAGCACCATGCAGAGTGGGTACCACATGCTCCGTGTGGTACCCACTCGCCATACGGGCGGCACACGTGTGCCGCACGTATGGCCTCCGTGAGTTCCCAGGCACACGGACACGGATAACTCCAGTACCGATTTATTCCGGTACCGGAATTATCTGGACGTGTGGGACAGCCCTTAGGGAATGAATATTCACTGCTCTCCACTCTCATGGGCATGGAGAGCAGAGCGAAAGAGAGCGCGCAAGACACTTGGGTCAAACATTTGAGATATCCTTCCAGGAGCTTCTCACAATAGTTGGTCAGAATTTCGTCCCATTCCACCTGACAAAACTGGTGTAACTGATCCAGGTAAAATACCATAAAACATTCTCCCTCTCTCTCTCTCTCATTCTGGCATCTGGCAAATATTAATAAATTATGGTAATCCTAATTGACTTAAAGCGGGAAAGTTTTATTCTGATTTCGTGTCAGATATTGAGAAAAAACAAACATACATATTTGTCTTTTTATGTAATGTATGGAAACGTCTGATAAAACACATGGTAAAAACAGACACATGGACCAAACACTGATGGAAAAAAAAAAAATTCAATTCAAAAGACTGAGGACCCCACTTTTTGCATACGTGAAAAATGAGTAACATCTGAATGAGGCCTAATTCTTTAGAAACAAAATCTTATGCAGGGGCAAATCTGAAGACAACTCAACTATATAAATATGAGATGTTTATACAACTGAATGTACAATGTAATAAGTGAATTGTAGGGTAAGGCAAGGATCACAGGAGGCAAATCTCCGGAAGTTCTATGCAAGATTAAAGTTCTTTAAAGAGTTCATCTTGGATTAGAAAAACTATGGCTGCCCTCTCTCAGAAACAACGCCAGCCCTGACCAAGGGTTGTGCACATGGTATTACAACTCAGCTCCATTCACTTCAATAGGGTTCAGTTGCAAAAGCAGATTTTATGGTAAAGAGCAACTGAAAAAGTAAAAAAGGTCCATTTGGTGAGAGTCTGTTGATCTGCACCGTGCGGTCGCTCACTGGTACAGTACCTGGCAGCTCGGTCACCAGCCTATGCCAGAACCCAACCTAGCAGATCAATATTTCACTAGTTAATGGATTGTCTGTAGCAGATACCCACCAATCTGTACACAGACACATTTTGTAGTCTTGCAAAAGTGAAGGGATCTGATCCTCAAAACACGTTCTTAAACTCTTGTAATGTTTGCGGACTGATCATGTAGTGCAGCTGTAAAAAATGGCAAAGTGAAATATGACTTCTCCAAATATGTGACTGGAATAAACATTTATCATGGCCGCTCATCCCTCACATGCTTGTCTGCCCAGATTCCATAGAACAATTTTGATCCTGAAACTTTAATGGCATCCCATTGGGCCCTGACAACTGCTACACAGGGGGCTATTCCTGCCATCAAAATACTGCAAACGCCCAAAGGACCCTATTAATGCAGGTGTGAACAGAGCCACGGGCGGCCAGATAGGATTCTACTTTCAAATGTTTTGATGCCAATAATAGTAAAAATAACTCCCATCAAAACCAGCAGAAGACAGATATCATTAATGTCTATGGGGCCTGTAGGGATTTACGGCCATGACGGTAACGTGAGTGGAAAAATACATGATCTGTTTAGAATAGTCAATGGTGAACTTAGACCGGCAACACTCGCTGCAAAAATAAGGACGCTTCCTACGGAATGGGCAAAAAGGGGGCTTTATACAACTCTGTAATCCTGTACGTATGTATATATATATTTATTTATTATATACACGCACACATATACATACACATCAGGCAATACTCCGGACCTCAGAGGGGTCTGCATTGTGAGATGCCCTCGGCTATAGGGTGGTTTTTGGACAGAAAAGTTTACATTGGTTACAACAACCATAACGGCCAATCTTTGAGTTAGACAATTTAGTTTTGCCGACAGCAGAGGATGAAGAATTGCAGACCACCAGGACCTCCGTGTCCTGCACCCGAGCCCAGGCCCTGCACTAGGACACAATTTGTGCATATCAGAACATCATTACAGCCCTTTTTAATGTCTCCATTACTACGTGCCACTCTCCCTGGAGTAATAGGAATGTAATAATTCAGGAGTCCGCCAAGAGGTCTCAGAGTGCTGTTGCTCCATCTCCAGCACACTAATGAAAACTCGTTTTCTGCTCTTGTGTGTTTAGATGGCCGTCATTTTTTTGCTGCTGGAAATAGAAATCGGTTTTGGGCACATTTTGACACAATCATTTTATGCCGGCACGGCCGCTAAATTGCCCGCACTTTTAGGGCCAGGATAAACGCTGTGTGACGTCTTTACAATGGACTGAACTGAACCTGCTGTGAGAAAGCAACTTACTGGATGTGCGGCTTTGTCCTGCGCTGACTTGTTGCTGCCGTTCACTATGGCAATAAATACACTTGATAAAAAGGACACTTAAATGGAAGTTTCTTTATTATTTCCCAAGATTTGGCCAAGGGAAAATAAACAAACTACAGCCGACAGCTCAGCAAACAGCTCCGCGTGATCTGCAGCATGTTAACCACTTCAATGGCACGGGATTGCAACTTGCAGTAAGTGAAGTCCCAAATATATACCTTCTCCGCTGAAATTGGAATTAAGGACGCCTCCAACGGTACGGGGGAAAGGGATCAGGCATGCTGGATGTCACAGTGCCCGATCCGGTGTTTCACAGCAAGACACCTAGAGACCTATAAGTCCCATAGAAAATACATGCTCTTCCGGGTTGAGCTTGCATGTGTATGGGGGAAATGGGAAGGAATAGTAGTTTGCCGAACATTTGACAGCCCCTGGCGGGGTTGTGGGCTCCTCAAGTGATAACACACCATCCTCATACATTATGAAATGGAATGGCGCCGTCTTCTGTGTGTAGGTGACGGGATCAGCTCCTTCATTCTGTGCATCCAACTAATGGGACCAATACCAGCCTGCTGGATATTAGGATTATACGTGCCCAGAGGCGACGTATAACAGCATGCCACTGCCAATTGTGCGCTTTACAGTTCTCCAAATGAGATAATTTCCCCTGAATCTGTGGGTGACAAACACTGTAATTATGACACAATCCGCTTGAATTGGCTAATGTGACGAGAAGGTGTACGCAGATCATTACTGCAGTAGCTGCAATTCTTGCATTTCAGAACTTATCTTTTCAGGATAGAACAGAAATAATCGTACATTAGATCACTAAATCGAGCAGCACTTCCTGCTACAGGCGCTTTTCACACTATCATTTTTTTTTTCCTCCCCTACTTCATCCTAGAGCCAGAATATTTATTTTCTATCAATAAAGTTGTAGAAGAGATTTGGATTTTTTTTTTTTTTGTGGGACGAGTTGTGGTTTTGAATAACACCATTTTGGAGTTCAGTGTGCGGTAAAAAGGACCTGGAATCAGGATTCTTCAGGTTGGTGCCATTGTGGAGATTAAAAAAATGAATAAATTATAAGAAAAAAAAAAAAAAAAATAAAAAATTGGTAAGTGATAAAATTTTTTGAAAATTGTAGAAACAAAAATTTGTTTTTAGAAACCATTTTCAGAGACCAGTCACTGTTTTATTTTACCATCGATGGAGCTGTATAAATGAGTGCTTGTTTTTTGTAAGTCAAGTTGAACTATTTATTGATATCATTGTGGGGTACACACAAAAAAAAAAAATAAATGTATTTTTTTCCTATTGCTTTAAGGAGATGAAAACAACAACAAAAATTCTGATGTTTCATATTAACCTGCCCTCTCCTCTTTTTGGCATTTACCATAAGGCTTAGTTATTAATAATCTGTTTTTATAGATCAGACTTTCATGTGCATGGCAAAGGCAAATATGCATAACTAGATGGTAGCCCGATTCTAACGCATCGGGTATTCTAGAATATGTATGTAGTTTATTTATGAAGATTTTAGAATAATACACTGAATACACAGCGAAGCGTGGTTCAAATCCCGAGCCAATTCACGGGTGGACTGCGCCTGTCGCTGATTGTTTGCAGCCGGCCGGGCACGACCAGTCAGTGAAGCCAGGGCCGCTCCAAGTTAATGAGGGCCCCGGGCGAAAGAGTCTCACAGCCCACGCAGCATACAGCACAGCCCACGCAGCAATGAGGGCACCATATCCCTGTTACAAAAAAGAATTAAAATAAAAAAAATAGAATTATTCTTACCGTTAATTCGGTTTCTAGGAACCTTCCACGACGGCATATGGAGGTTGTCTCTTTGCCCTAATGGGGAACAGGAAACACAGAGGTTAAAAGGACCTCCCACCTCCCACTTGCCAGTGACTTACAACTGAGACCATAGCACTGGTTTACCTTTAGAATCCCAGAACTAATCCAGGAATATATATTGGGTGGGAAATTAGTGCCGTCGTGGAAGGTTCCTAGAAACCGAATTAACGGTAAGAATAATTCTATTTTCTCTAGTCACCTTCCACGACGGCATATGGAGGAATACCAACTAATTTGGCACTAGGGAGGGACAACGGCCTGGAGTACTTTACGGCCGAAGGCTAAGTCCTTATTGGACAATACATCCAATCTGTAATGCTTAGAGAAGGTATGGAGTGAAGACCACGTTGCTGCCCTGCAAATCTGCTCCGGAGATGCGCCTGCTCTTTCTGCCCAGGAAACCGATGTAGATCTTGTTGAATGGGCTTTGATCCCTACTGGAGGCAATTTGTTTTGAGCGAGGTAGGCTTCCGTTATAGCTTTCTTGATCCATGTAGCGATGGTACTTTTGGCTACTTTTTTCCCTTTGTTTTGTCCTGAGAGATGGACAAATAGGTTATGATCAATTCTGAACGTACTGGTGTGGTCCAAGTACTGTAAAAGAATACGCCGGACATCCAAGGTGTTGAATCTTCTTTCTTCCAAGTTTGCTGGATTGTGGCAAAAGGTTGGTAGGAAAATCTCTTGAGAACGATGAAAGTCAGAGATAACCTTCGGAAGAAAGGATGGATCAAGACGAAGCACAATTGAATCATCTCTTACCAGAAGATAAGGTTCTCGTGTAGACAAGGCCTGTAATTCACCAATCCTTCTGGCTGAAGTAATGGCTACCAAAAACACAGCTTTATAGGCTAGGTTTTGTGGAGAACAGGAAGATAGTGGTTCAAAGGGTGGACCTGTCAGACCTTGGAGAACTACATTGAGATCCCATGGGGGAACTATGATCTGTTTTCTAGGATTCATTCTAGTAGCTGATGTCATAAACCTTTTAATCCAGCGATGACTCGCTAAATCTTGATCAAAGACCGAGCTAAGTGCAGAGACCTGGACCTTGAGGGTACTGGGCCTGAGACCTATTTCCAAGCCTTTTTGTAAAAAGTCCAATATGATGGGTATATTAGGCTTGAGAGGGTCTGGAAGGTTAGGCAGACAGAATGAAGAAAACTTTTTCCAGATCTTATTGTAGATGGCGTTGGTTACCGGTTTTCTCGATTTTTGTAGAGTAGCTATGACAGGGATTGATAGTCCTTTAGCTCTTAAAACCTGGGTTTCAGCAACCACGCCGCCAAGCTCCACTTCTGAGGGTCTGGGTGGAGAATGGGACCCTGAGAAAGAAGATCGTGCTTTATCGGCAATATTACTGGTCCTTCCACTTGTAGTTGGATAATTAAGTTGAACCAACTCCTTTTTGGGCCACAATGGAGCTATCAGGGTAGTTGGAGTCCTTTCTAGGCGTATCTTCCGTAGAACCTTGGCAAGGATTGGGATTGGCGGAAAAGCGTAAGCTAGATGAAACTGCCAATCTTGGGTTAAAGCATCCAACCCCCTGGGATTGCCTCTTGGGTTCAAGGAAAAAAAGGTTTCGACTTTTGCGTTCTGGTGAGAGGCAAAGAGGTCGACTTCTGGATGACCCCATCTGTGTACCAACATGTTGAATGTTTGAGGATCCAGGCTCCACTCGCCAGGATGGATTTCCTGGCGGCTTAGGTAGTCCGCCTGAATATTTGTAGTACCCTTCAGGTGGATTGCCGTCAGGGATAGTAGGTGTTTTTCGGCCCAAGAAAAGATTCGAGCGGAGATCTTTTTTAGACTGAGGGTTCTTGTACTGCCCTGGTGCCTGATATGGGCCACCGTGGTCATGTTGTCCGAGTATATCTGTACATGTTGACCCGAAATCTGATGACTTGCCGCTAATAGGGTCTCTTCCACGGCTTTGAGCTCCCTGAAGTTTGATGATTTCTCGGTGATCGACTGGCTCCACTGGCCTTGATAGGGGACATGGTCTACTATGGCTCCCCAGCCCCTCTTGCTGGCATCTGTTTTGATGGTGGTTAGAGGGGACTGAATCCAGCATACTCCTTTCAGAAGGTTCCTGGGATTCATCCACCATGTTAAAGAGGCTTTCACCCTGCCCGGAGTGTGGATCCTCTTGGTAAGAGTGCCAGGTCGACCATCCCAATTGTCCAGAATGTGGGCTTGGAGAGTCCTTGAGTGAGCTTGAGCCCAAGCCACCGACTGTATGCAGGCTGTCATGGAGCCCAACAGCGACATTCCCTCTCGCAGAGTAGGGGATCTCATCTCCTTGAACTTCCTGATTTTTGTTATTAAGGAAAATCTGTGATCGTCTGGGAGGAAGGACATTTGTCTTGCTGAGTCCAGCATTACTCCCAGAAATCTCCTGGTTTTTGCAGGTTGAAGATGAGATTTTTGTAGGTTCGGAATCCAACCTAGGGATCTCAGAATCTCTAGGGTGGTAGAGACATGGGATATCAGGGTTACCTGGGTGGGAGCTACTATCAGAAGATCGTCCAGGTAGGGCACTATACAAACACCCTGTTTCCGGATGAATGACACTACTTCTGCCATCACCTTGGAGAACACCCTCGGTGCTGATGAAATGCCGAAGGGAAGGACTCCAAACTGATAGTGCTCCACCCGATGACTCCCCTGTATCGCAAACCTGAGATATTTTTTGTGTCTCGGGTGAATAGGGATGTGGAAATATGCATCCTTGAGGTCGATGGTAGCCATAAACGAGTGATGTTCTATCAGAGGAATCGCAGATCTTACAGACTCCATCTTGAACTTGCGATATTTCACGTGCTGATTCAGGCCCTTTAAGTTTATAATAATCCGGACGTCTCCCGAAGGTTTGGGGACCAGGAAGAGTCGGGAGTAGTGTCCCTTTCCCCACTCTGATTGTGGGACTGGGGAAATTACATTTGATCTGATAAGATCTTTGAGACCTAAGGACAATAGGCTGCGGTCCCTTGATGATGGAAGGGAAGTGACTTTTAGACCCTGAGGGGGGGGGGGGGGGGGAGAAATTAACTCTATTAACAGGCCCTCCTTGATGACATTGAGAACCCAGTGGGAGCTTGTGATATCTTCCCACTGACCCACGTATTTCGAGAGTCTTCCCCCCACCGGGTCGGAGTCATTGTTTGTCCTGTTGGGACTGCTGCTGCACAAAAATATTTTTTCCCCTACCCTTTGCGTAGCTCCACCTGCCGGTTTTTCCTTTGCCTCTTGCTTGAGAGGGCTGAGGTTGTGGGCCACGAAAAAAACGTTTCCTAGGCTGTTTTTGCTCAGGGAGCGCTTTCTTTTTGTCGGTGGCTTTATCGAGAATATCGTCTAGGGCTGGAGCAAAGACGTAGTCTCCTTTAAAGGGTATGGCGCAGAGCTTAGAGGTGATATCCCCACTCCATAGCTTAAGCCAGAGAGCTCTTCTGGCAGAGTTGGAAAGTACCAGGGATCTGGCGGCGACTCTTACAGATTCCAGAGAAGCGTCCGCCAAAAACCCTGTAGCTTTATGCAGAATGGGAAGGGAATCCAATATCTCGCCTCTTGAGGTACCTTGAGATATGTGATTTTCTAATTTCTCAAGCCAGCAGGAGAGGGCTCTAGCCACACAGGTGGAGGCGACGTTAGCCTTAAGGACAGATGTAGAAGTTTCCCATGATTTTCTGAGGAGACTTTCGATCTTTCTATCCATGGGATCCTTCAATTGAGAAGAATCCTCAAAGGGGAGTGCAGTTCTCTTGGCGACTCTAGCCACCTGCACATCGACCTTGGGAATATCTAATTTAAGATCATCCTCAAGCAGAAATCTGTGCTTCATTTCTGAAGGGGTACTGAGACGCTTCTCAGGTAGTTCCCATTCTTGATTAATCATACTGATAATATTAGCATGAACTGGGAAGCCCACTCTCCTCTCCGATGAAAGACCACCGAACATCTGATCCTGTATGGACTGCGGTACAGGTTCCTCTTCTAGTCCCATGGTATAACGGACAGCAGAGACTAGATCCTCAATATAATCTGAGGAGAAAAGGTACTTCCTGACCTCAGCTTTAGGCGATACTGGATCCTCCCAGCCAACAGATGAGGCATGAGAGAGGTCCGAATCAGAGTCGGATTCCACAGCCTGAATCTTCCTCTTCTTAGCCGGGGAATGAGGTTGTGGCTGCGGAGGTGGAGGTGTAAAAGCTGCCAGGGAAGATTGTACCTCCTGTTTTACTAGTGAGCGAATCTCATCCAACAGTGATGGCTGCTCAGCTCTTATTATTCTGTCAGTACATGACTGACAGTTTCTTGTCCCAGTTAGGAGGACATTTAGTGGAACAGATAGGGCACTTCTTCCTATAGGCACCTTTAGGGGCAGGTTTTTCTCCCTGAAATATATAAAGGGAGAGAGGGGTGAGGACTTCTAACCCCTGCTACACTCCTCCCGGATCCCATCCCTGCAAACACTCACAGAGGCAGGGGTGGCGCTGGGCTCCGCAGATACGGGGCATGAAGAACCATCCATACTGGGGGAGATAGCCTTACCTCAGTGGTGGTTCAGCAGGCTTTTATGGACGCCGTCCTAGTACCTGCTCCAGCGATTAATCCCCCTCCCCCTCCAGGATCCAGGTGAGGGAGCTGTGAGGTCCGACACGCCGGCCGGCGAAACCCGGAAGTACCGGCTTCTTAGTGTATGGAGAAACCGGAAGTGACGCGCGAGAGCCGCCGACGTCACTTCCGGAACGCCGAGCCGACAGCATGGAGGAGGAGGACGCCGGGCAGCTCCAGGAGGAGCCCGGTCAGGGAACCCAGGCCTGCTTTGCCCTCGTGGGGGCGCGGGAAGGCCGGGAGGGGGTCCCGAGGCACCTGCAAGCAGGACGACGGGAGCAGCAAAAAGAGGGAGGCTGAGAGCGACCGTCTGCTGCCCGGCTATACAGGCAGAGCCTGAGAAGGTACCGTAGCCGCCGAACACTACAGCACATGGAAAACCTCTCCCTGTCCCATGGGGAACAGGAAAGACACTGGCAAGTGGGAGGTCCTTTTAACCTCTGTGTTTCCTGTTCCCCATTAGGGCAAAGAGACAACCTCCATATGCCGTCGTGGAAGGTGACTAGAGAAAATCGGTATTAGTCTTACCGGTAATTATGTTTCCAGGAGTCCATACTGACAGCACCCAGGAGGACGTCCTCCTCCTCCTTGCTGGGACAGGAAACACACGAGAGTTCAAATATCCGGTACCTCCCACCGATCCTCAGTGTTGTAACAAGGACCAACTCATGGAATGATGCAAATAAAATTTTTAATATTTGAAACTCAATACACAGAATATATATAACATAACTCTGAATATATATATGTAATTTATAATAGATATGGGAGGGAACTACCGGTGCTGTCAGTATGGACTCCTGGAAACATAATTACCGGTAAGACTAATACCGATTTTCCAGGACGTCCCTCCTGACAGCACCCAGGAGAAGTACCAGATCATCTCCTTAGGGTGGGACTACCGCTTGGAGGACTTTCCTCCCAAAAGCCGTGTGCTGACCAGACAGAACATCAAGCTTATAATGTTTACAGAAAGTGTCTGTCCTGGCCCAAGAAGCGGCCTTACAGATCTGCTCTACGGTAGCTCCCGCACGCTCAGCCCAAGAGGCAGACACCCCCCGGGTAGAATGGGCTTTTAAACCTGGAGGAGGGGATAAACCCTCGGACTGATAGGCGTGAGAGATTACCGCAGTAATCCAACGGGCGATAGAGGCTTTCTTACCCTTATTTTTTCCCCCAAATAAAATAAAAAGGTTAGAATCTATACGCCAGGAGTTCGTGGCCTGTAAATAATCTAACACTCCTTGCCTAACATCGAGAGATTGCAGAGCCCTTTCTTTCTCGTTGGAGGGGTTATTACAAAAGGAAGGGAGAATTATTTCTTGGTTCCTATTTTTTGTGGAAGCTACCTTTGGTACAAAAGCTGGGTCTAATTTCAGTATTAGGCTATCCTCCCTGATTTGTAGGTAGGGATCTCTGATACATAGCGCCTGAATTTCTCCAATTTTTTTAGCCGTGGTGATCGCAACCAAGAAGGCCATTTTCCGAGTGCGAATAGCTATCGGCATATCATCACCCGGAGTGTAAATACCTTTACATAGTGCTCTAAGAACAAGGTTAAGGTCCCAGGCTGGGGACAAGTGCCGGATGGTGGGACGCATTCTCTGGGTGGCCCGAATAAAGCGTATTATCCATGGGTGTGATGCTAAGGGGTAGTCTAGATAAGAACTTAACGCTGACACTTGTACTTTTAATGTGCTAGGTCGAAGCCCCGAGTTGAACCCTTTCTGCAGAAAGTCCAAGATAACAGGAATGTTCGGTGAGCCTGATACAACATCGGACCTGCCACTTTCTGAACAAAAACGTTTCCAAATCTTCCGGTATATGGCTGATGTAACCGGTTTCCTGCTGCTTTGTATAGTAGATATGACTTGGTCTGACAGGCCTTTGGACTTCAGGATGATCCTCTCAGGATCCAGGCTGAAAGACAGAGTCTGCTTGGATCTGGATGATAGACTGGACCTTGGTGGATGACTCTTCCGCTGGCAGGCAGAATGACTGGGTTGTCCATTGCTAGTGTTCCCAGTACTGGAAACCAACTCCTCTTTGGCCAATACGGAACTACTAGGATGACCGTTGTCTGATCCTCCTTGATCTTCCGAAGGACAGCTGGAATTAACGCCAACGGTGGGAAGGCGTATGAGAGGGAATGGTTCCATTTCTGACTCAGAGCATCTACCCCTTCTGGAAGATCCGATGGGTTCAGGGAGAAGAATCTTGGAGTCTTCGAGTTCCTTCTGCTTGCGAAGAGGTCGATGCTGGGAGTTCCCCAACGAAAGCATAGTTGCCGAAAAATGTTCTGGTCCAGTTCCCACTCTGTTGGACACAATTTTTGTCTGCTTAAGTAGTCTGCTACTATGTTCTGAGAACCTTCTAGGTGGATAGCTCTTAGGGAGAGTATAGTGTCTTCGGCCCAGCTGAAGATTTCTTCTGCTAAATCTTGCAGAGGTTGATATCTTGGTCCTCCTTGATGATTCAGGAATGAGACTGTCGTTACATTGTCGGAGAAAATTCTTACGTGCCGGTTTAGGAGGAAAGGGCGATTGTGTTTTAACGCCTGCCATACGGCGTACAGCTCTTTGTAATTTGATGATCTGTTCCTTATGCTTTCTGGCCACTTGCCTTGCAAGATTCTGCCCTGTAGATGAGCTCCCCAACCCCATGCACTGGCGTCTGTAGTGATAACTACATAGGGTGAGGAGATCCATAGAACGCCCACTTCTAGGTTTTTTGTGCGAGTCCACCAATGGAGGGATCTTCGAGTTGGACCCGTCAGCCTCAATGTAGCCTCTAGTGAAGATTTCCGGCGATCCCATACCGACAGGATTTGTCGTTGCAGACGTCTTGAGTGTGCCTGAGCCCACCTTACACATGGGATGCAAGCCGTCATAAGGCCGAGGACCTGCATAGCCATCCTTATAGAAGCTCGATGCTCCAGTAGGTACTTGACTCGATCTTGAATTATTCTTCTTTTGCCCTCCGGTAAGCAGGATATTCTGCGACTGGAGTCCAAAAGCACCCCTAGGTAGGTTACTCTTTGGTCTGGAAGAAGGCTGGACTTCTGCCGGTTTATTACCCAGCCTAGGTGTTCCATCGTTGCTATCGTTTGATTTCTGTGAACTTCCAAGATCTCCACTGAATCTGCTACTAAAAGGAAATCGTCCAGGTACGGGATTATTATGACTCCTTGTCTTCTCAGAAATGCCACCATTTCTGATATAAGCTTTGTAAAGATGCGAGGAGCAGAGGCCAGCCCGAAGGGAAGGCCCTGAAATTGGAAGTGGCAGGTCCGGGTTGGTAGTTTTACTGCGAACCTTAGCAGGTTTTGAGACATGGGATGTATTGGGACCTGGTAATAAGCCCTCTTTAGATCGATGGTACACATGACCGCGTTCTGATTTATTAGCTGAATCGCTGAGCGGATAGACTCCATGCGAAACCTTTTGTATCTCACCCAGACATTTAACGGCTTTAAGTTTATGATCGTGCGAGTGTCGCCCGATGGCCGTGAGATAGTGAATAGGGAGGAGTAGTGACCCGTTCCTATCTCTGAGTGAGGGACCGGAATGATTACTTCGGTTCTGAGCATGTTTTGTAAGTCTTTTAGAATGGCTGAATCTGCAGTGACGATAGTTGGTGTAATATACCTTTCTGGGGGAGGAGCGTAGAGTTCTATGTTGTATCCCCTGGAGACAATGCTGAGAACCCACTGATTCTGAGTGATCTGAGCCCAGTTTTCTGCGAACCTCCGAAGCCTCCCCCCGATGCCTGTGGCGTCATAATGATTTATTCTTGTATGCAGGGTTAAAGAAGGAACCTCTGTTCCTGTAGCTCTGTCCACGGGAGCCTCTGAAGGATCCTCTACTGGCCCGACCCTGACCTTTAGGCTCAAACTGTTTCTTGGGAAAGAAGAAGCCTCTCCGAAAGGACTGAGGACGCTTATTTTTGTCCTCAGGAAATCCTTTCTTTTTATCACTGGCTGATTCAAGGATAGTGTCTAAAGTAGGTCCAAACACTCTCTGTCCCGAGAATGGAATAGAGCAGAGTTTGGATTTAGAGGCGTTGTCGCCAGACCATGACCTCAACCACACAGCTCGCCTAGCTGCATTAGATAAGGAACTATTACGAGCTGCAAATCTAACTGATTCCGCTGTCATATCTGACAAGAAGGCCGTTGCCGATTTCATTAAAGGAAGGGAATTTAGTATATCTGCTCTAGGTGTCTTATTGGATAGCTGCTCTTCCAGCTGCCCCATCCATATGTACATTGACCTTGCCACAGAAGTGGCTGCAATGTTTGTTTTGATCAGGGCTGCGGAAGATTCCCAAGCCCTCTTAAGTAATATATCGGCCTTCCTGTCCATTGGGTCACGAAGGCTAGAGGAGTCCTCGAAGGGTATAGCAGTCTTCTTGGTGACCTTCGCAACCGGGACGTCGATTTTAGGGACCTCGTCCCATAACTTGGCTTCCTCAGAGTCAAATGGTAATCGACTTTTAAAGTCGCGGGATAGTACCAAACGGCGTTCGGCCTCCTTCCATTCCTCTAGGATCATGGCCTTGATATGCTCACTTATAGGAAATACAGTCAAATTTCATGCCACTAGACCCCCGAACATCAAGTCCTGTCTGGACTGAGGTTTAGATGTATCTTCTATCTGCATAGTACTCCTAACAGCATGTACGAGTCCATCTGTTTCTTCAGATTGAAATAGATACTTCCTGGCTAATTCCTGATTCTCCACTATTTCACCTTCTTTCTCTGCGAGCGAATCCCTGAGTTCGGAATCTTCCTCCGATGAATAATCAGGTTCCCCCTGTATTTCCTCCCGCCTGGGACGCTTACGACCGGGTATGGGACTGGCGGGCCGAGACTGCGACAGGCTGGATATAGAGGCCTGTACCTCTTCCCTTATAAGGGATCTCATCTCGGAAAACAGGGTTGTCTGCTCATCTTTCATGACCTTGGAGGTACATGAGGCACAGAGGGTTTTGTTATAGGCTTCTGGGAGCTTAGCATGACATAAAGGACATCTGGCGCTCTTCATAGTAGCTTTTCCCGATCTTTTAACTGTAACCGTGGGAACAGCGGAGTTTCCCTTATCCTAGGTAATGTAAGATAGGGAGTAATAGGCGGGGAAATATGAGGAGGTTACGGGGCTTAGGTCGTACTGCTCCAGGCAGTCTTACCCTCTCCTCGTCGATTCTATCTTCCATCGTTGATCCTGGCAGCCGATCCTGGCAGACGGTGTGGCCACTGCAGATGCTGGATGCAAAGAACGTAGCGACCGCTCTGTACAGTGTGCTCCCATATGGAGCGTCTGCCTCCCCGCTGAAGCGAACGCCACCGGAAGTGACGTTCCGCCGGCTCTGCCGATACCGGAAGTGACTCGGCTACCTTACACCCGGAAGCCTCGCCTGTCTGTAATCTCTCCGGGACTGCGTGCTCTGCAGAACGGAGGCCGGATCCTGCTGCGTCCTGAACCGAGAGCCTCCCCACCGGGAGGAGCGGTTCAATCCCGGAGTATCGTCCACTCCGGGCCTCTGGGGTAGAGGGACTCCCCTCCGGGGAGTTTCGACCCTGAGCTGCTTGACAGGGGGAAGGATTGGAAAACCGCTCGATCCCCCTGAGCTCGGTAAGCATGTGCTGCTTCTCTACGTGTGTCGCTCCGTGCAGGGACAGGAAAAACACTGAGGATCGGTGGGAGGTACCGGATATTTGAACTCTCGTGTGTTTCCTGTCCCAGCAAGGAGGAGGAGGACGTCCTCCTGGGTGCTGTCAGGAGGGACGTCCTGGAAAAAAAGTTATATACTCACCTTCCGGCGGCCCCCGCATCCAGCCCAGGCCTTTAGAGATGCTCCTCGCAACGCTCCGTTCCCAGTACTGCCTTGCGGCAATAACACGTGATGATGTAGCGGTGTCGCGAGACCACTACGTCATCTCTGGTCATTGCCGCAATGCATTCTTGGGACCGGAGCATCATGAGGAGCGGGAAAGGCTGCCGCAGACGCCGGAAGGTGAGAATATAATGATTTTTTTTTTTTATTATTATTTTTAACATTATATGTTTTTACTATTGATGCTGCATAGGCAATGTAAGGAAGGTGGTGCCAATTCCAAATTTTTCTAACTTTTTTTAGTCTTTTATTTTCCCTAGTGGACATGAACCTGCAATCAACTGATTGCTTTTCTATATTCTGCAACACTTCAAAATTGCAGTATACAGTGAAAATAATATTCTTCTAGGAAGCCCAGTCACAGGCTGGACTTTACCGGAGACCTAAGATGGCAGCCAAGGTAGCCTTCATCAGGTTCCCGGCTCATCAGCACCCTGTGATTGTGCCATTTACAGTAAATGCCGCCATCAGCGACTGTCAACTCCTCTTTACTAGGTTTCTCAAAGTGACACTCGTAAAGCTCTCCTCGTTTGTTAAACATAATTATCTTTCAAGATCACAATCCCTTAATCCTTGGGTATATTATAATAAATGGAGCCAACAATGCCTTCTTCAAGGACACATGCTAATTTTTTTTTTTTCTTTTCACATTTTATTTCTGAGCTACGGCAGATACCCCATTAAGAAGCATTTCTGCATCCCTTATACTCTACTCATTACATACTTTATTCTTTTTTTAATTAAAAAATAAAATATTTATAAAACAGAACAATTATTGTTGAAAAATCATATTACTGCATCGAGTTTACCTTATTTATAAATTGTTTTAAAGAATAATAATAATCAAGTTACGCATTCAGATTCTACCGGGTCCCTAAATCTAAAGCTGGACATAAAAATTAGATGGCCGTTGGCGATTTTCCGAAGCATCGTTCGGCCATCTTAACAGACTCTCCCATACATAGGAGCGCTTGCTCGGCCGAGCACTCTTATGGTATTTATGATGAAGACACGAACTGTCACCACGGCCGGCGGCTTATCTCAGGGAGAACAATGTGATCGGCAGTCCAAAACCACACATGCGCGATCCACATCTCTACCGAACGTCAGTCTCTCGAAGACACCAAACAAATCAGACCGTCATCTGAACCTACCAAGAACGATGGATTCAGCCAAGACATGTGTAGAGAGTCTTAATATTGTTCTCCTGCAAATAAAAGTAGTTTACGATTATTTGTTTGCGACAGTTGAAAATGGACTCAGTCAATGCTCAAACTCCCCTGCTCCAGTGACAACTCTCTACTACTGCTCTGGTCTCTGTTGATGTCACCAATGCAGCTTGGCCACAACTATATAGGACATGACCGCTGCAGTCAATCATTAGGCTCAGTGCCTGTCTACATTACATCACCGATAAGCCAAGAGATTGACTGAAGTGGTCACCTGTGCCATCACTGAAACGTCACCCCTGGAGCCGAGCCTGTCAGCAAAGACCAGACCAGAAGCTGCATCTGAACAGTAACCTATGGATGCTTTAGGCAAAGCACCTACCAGATTAAAGCGCATAAGAAAAATCAATACTGAAAACTTAATAGTGAAACTAGTCTAATCCCCAAAAATCACTGCAGTGGTCAACAATCAGGCTTTACTCATGACAGAAGAGAAAGGATAGAAACTCATTTTGATTTCTAATTTTATATGAAATACACTTATCAGTGCCCTCTGACAAACCTATGGCTGCCCCTGAATGGTGCGACCTATTGAGCAAGCCTTTGAAAGCAAGTAGCACATTTAGCTATGTGAAAAGGGGTCTTCTAGTCTTTTTAAAAGCCTGACGTAGGAAGGGATGCTGGTTAGTGATGAGCTAGAATGTTATTCAAGCATGCTCATGCATCAATAAAGCATCTTCGGTGTGCTTGAATACTATGTTCGAGTCACTGTGGCTGCATGTCTCGTGGCTGTTCAACAGCAGCAACATATATGCTATGGCGATTGCCCGACAAACAGGCACCCTGCAGGTGTTGCGGCTGTCGAAAAGCCGCAAGATATGCAGGGGTGTGTGTGTGTTATTAATATCAGCCCGCAGCTGTCTGCATTATTAATTATAGGGGGACGCTTCGTCACTTTTTGGGGGTCCCCCATTTTAACAGCCAGTAAAGGCTATGTATACATTTGTGAGCTGATATTGATAGTCTGGGAAGCTCCATGGGTATTACCCCCTTCCCAGGCTATAAACATCTGCCCCAATCGTCGGTTTTCCCTCTGCTGGTTAAGAAAATTATGCGGGAGCCCATGCCATTTTTTTTTCACAAAAATAATCTTATTAATTAAATACATGTACAGTAAGCTGCACAAACTGTACTAATTGTATATGTGACTGACATCAGTACAACTATCTATTCTAGATAGTTATACTGTACGTAATCCATCTACTCTATCGCGTCAGCTCCTGCTGTGATTTCACTTTACGTGACTGCCGAATTGCCGGCATATATGTATGTATGACATTATATATCTATTCTATGTGTATATATCTATTCTAACCTGTCACGCTGTGATTTTACTGTATGCGGCAGATGAATTGCCGGCTTTTCAAAGGACATCAGTGTGTAAAAATCAAGACAGCACTCGCATGGTCCGAATTCTGTGTGATTTTTTTCTCGCTGCAATTTTAAGGCCCCGTCTCACACAGCGACGCTGCAGCGATACAGACAACGATGCTGATCGCTGCAGCGTCGCTGTGTGGTCGCTGTGTGGTCGCTGGGGAGCTGTCACACAGACAGCTCTCTCCAGCGACCAACGATCAGGGGAACGACTTCGGCATCGTTGAAACTGTCTTCAACGATGCCGAAGTCCCCCTGCAGCACCCGGGTAACCAGGGTAAACATCGGGTTACTAAGCGCAGGGCCGCGCTTAGTAACCCGATGTTTACCCTGGTTACCAGCGTAAATGTAAAAAAAACAAACAGTACATACTCACCATCTGTTGCCCGTCAGGTCCCTTGGCGTCTGCTTCCTGCTCTGACTGAGCCGCCGTACAGTGAGAGCAGAGCGCAGCGGTGACGTCACCGCTGTGCTCTCACTTTACGGCGGCACTCAGTCAGAGCAGGAAGCAGACGCCAAGGGACCTGACGGGCAACAGATGGTGAGTATGTACTGTTTGTTTTTTTTACATTTACGCTGGTAACCAGGGTAAACATCGGGTTACTAAGCGCGGCCCTGCGCTTAGTAACCCGATGTTTACCCTGGTTACCAGTGAAGACATCGCTGGATCGCTGTCACACACACCGATTCAGCGATGTCAGCGGGACCTCAACGACCAAAAAAAGGTCCAGGCCATTCCGACACGACCAGCGATCTCGCAGCAGGGGCCTGATCGCTGGTACGTGTCACACATAGCGAGATCGCTACTGAGGTCGCTGTTGCGTCACAAAACTTGTGACTCAGCAGCGATCTCGCTAGCGATCTCGCTATGTGAGACGGGGCCTTTACACACACGTCCAATACGCCTGAGGGGGGGGGAACAAAACAAAACAAAACAAAAAAAAAAAAACACACACGTTGATTTCAGCTGCCCCGTGGATGAACCCTGGGCCGAGGGCTAGAGCCAGAGGAGAGTTGAGTATGGCTTTCTGCACTGATTTCCACGTAATTTACAGAAACACATGAGCATGCTTGTACGTATAAAGCCCATTCTACTCTCATTTGATGTCGGTTTTTCTTTGAGTGTACAGGTGCTCTTTTCTTTAGGGTCTAAACCCAGAAATACATGCACCCAAGCCTACTGTTTTTATGAGGTGCTATTAAGCACCTCCCCATCAAGGGCATTTTCCAGGTCTGGGCAAGGAATCACTTAAAGGGTTAAAACCATGGCATTCCCCATCCTCGCCAAGTGATCCGGAAATGTAGACTCTGCAACCCTGAGAACAGGGCATTGCAGCCCCATCTTTAAGAAGCTTTGGTGCGGATGCTCCACCACTGTCCTCCCATCTCTCTTCTTGCTCCCTCTTTGACCGCTTACAATCTGGCTTCCGGTCACACCATTCCACTGAAACTGCCCTAACTAAGGTCACCAATGACCTCTTAATCGCCAAGAGCAAGCGACACTACTCCGTTATCCTCCTCTTCGACCTGTCGGCTGCCTTTGACACAGTGGACCATTCCCTATTATTACAGACGCTCTCATCCCTTGGCATCACAGACTTGGCCCTATCCTGGATCTCCTCATACCCAACAGACCGGACATTCAGCGTCTCCCACTCACACACCACCTCCTCACCTCGCCCCCTATCTGTCGGAGTCCCACAAGGTTCAGTCCTCGGGCCCCTGCTCTTCTCCATTTACACCTTTGGCCTGGGACAGCTCATAGAATCACACGGTAGTATCACCTCTATGCTGATGACACACAGATCTACATCTCTGGACCAGATATCACCTCCCTACTAACCAGAATCCCTCAATGTCTGTCCACTATTTCATCCTTCTTCTCCGCTAGATTTCTCAAACTTAACATGGACAAAACAGAATTCCTCATCTTTCCCCCATCTCACGCGACCCCCCCAACGAACCTATCCATTACAGTAAATGGCTGCCCACTCTCCCCAGTCCCACAAGCTCGCTGCCTCGGGGTAATCCTTGACGCTGATCTCTCCTTCAAACCACATATCCAAGCCCTTTCCACTTCCTGCCGACTTCAACTCAAAAATATTTCACGAATCCGTTCATTCCTCAACCAAGAATCTGCAAAAACTCTAGTCCATGCCCTCATCATCTCTCGCCTCGACTACTGCAACCTCCTGCTCTGTGGCCTCCCCTCGAACACTCTCGCACCCCTCCAATCTATTCTAAACTCTGCTGCCCGACTAATCCACCTGTCCCCCCGCTATTCTCCGGCCTCTCCCCTCTGTCAATCCCTTCACTGGCTCCCCATTGCCCAGAGACTCCAGTACAAAACCCTAACGATGACATACAAAGCCATCCACAACCTGTCTCCTCCATACATCTGTGACCTCGTCTCCCGATACTTACCTACACGCAACCTCCGATCCTCACAAGATCTCCTTCTCTACTCCCCTCTTATCTCCTCTTCCCACAATCGTATACAAGATTTCTCTCGCGTATCACCCCTACTCTGGAACCTTCTACCACAACACATCAGACTCTCGCCTACCATCAGAATCTTCAAAAAGAATCTGAAGACCCACCTCTTCCGACAAGCCTACAACCTGCAGTAACCACCGATCAACCAACCGCTGCACGATCAGCTCTATCCTCACCTACTGTATTCTCACCCATCCCTTGTAGATTGTGAGCCTTCGCGGGCAGGGTCCTCACTCCTCCTGTACCAGTTATGACTTGTATTGTTTAAGATTATTGTATTTGTTTTTATTATGTATACCCCTCCTCACTTGTAAAGCGCCATGGAATAAATGGCGCTATAACAATAAATAATAATAATAATAATTTACAGTCCATGGGGCTACTGCAGAAAGGAGAAAGCTATACAAGGCAAATTCTAGGCTGCTGACAATGAACTGGATGGAGTTCGAGCATGTGCACCTCTGCTCCATTTGTGGGGGACTGCAGGCTGGCGGAGCCTCAGTTTAGGGGTCCCAGTGGTCTATCCCACTGGGACCAGTCATTGATCTCTTATCCCATGGAGGGCTTTTTTTAGGCTTTAAAAGGGACTCAGTCAACACAGAATGACTGTTCAAACCAAGTGCAGTCGCTCAGTGCTTCACGTCGGGGCCAGTCATTTATATATACTGTCTTGGTTTCCATCTATCTCAACCCTTCTCTGGCCCCGTGAAGCCAGAGCTGTCAATCAGAAGAAGAGGGGGTGTAGATAGAGCGAAAACTAGTAGATGTATATGAATGATTGACAGCAACGTGAAGCACCGAGACTTCGTTTGAACAGTGATTCTATGCTGACAGAGTCCCTTTAAGTAGTGAAGGAAGTATGCAATAAAGCTCCTTTCACACAGCATTTTTGCCCTCGCTCGTTGGTCCCATTGGGGCTCGAATCCAGACCCCTGCAAAACGACATTCAGGCGTATACACAGACAGTAATAAACTATAATGGTTATGGTGCTGACAGAGTTAACGTGTGCTCTGACGCATATCATTTTTGGGCGTATACACCTACTGGAGGCAGAGGCATGCCCGAATCTCGTTTTGCAGGTGGAGGGTGAATGGATAAGAAAAGCCCGACAGGACCAAAAAACATGGGCAAATCCGCTGTGTAAAAGCCTAAGGCCTCGCTATTAAAGGGTCTGTCAGCACAGGATGACTGTTCACACCAAGTACTGGCGCTAGGTGCATTATGGCGGCCAATCAGGAGGGAGGAGATAGATGGAAATCAAGCAGGTAGGAAGGTGCATACAAATGATTGGCCGCCATGAAGCATCGTGCGCCTGTACTTGGTGTGAACAGTCATTCTATGACGACAGAGGCCCTTTAAAAGCTCTAGATCAGCTTTATGACAAGACCCTGATAAGGTCAACAGAGTTCCATCAGAAATTACATTTTCTCACTTTCCAGCTTAAAACCAGGTTTTGGGTGTCTAGTTCTGGTTTTTATAAGAATATGTGGTACATGCGGACTCTGCACATCTCAAAATTATTTTTAGGAGATGTTCAATATCTAGTAATATTCCAGCCTCGAACCTGTAGCCAAAACTTCCAGGAATTTGTAATGAAATATCATAATGTGATAAAAGTGCAAGAAGGTGGCTTTATGTAAAAAGTGCAGAGTGGCACTATAGCAAAGTGCCAGGTATCTACTTTTAGAAAACATATGGGCTATTTTGAAAAGTATACATTTGTTTTTTTTAATTTACAATAAAAGGTTTTATTTGCACATGTTAAGTGTGTGACTAATGTCCTAACTACTAGAGTTACAAAATGCCCCAAATCCAAACTTGTTAAGAGATGCTGCTAAGTGTATGACCATAGCCTTGGATGCACTTTTCTATGATTTATTTGCATAGGGGGTCATTTGGTTTAGCAATTTTGAGAATTCATGCATTAGACATTACTAGAAGATGCCTCTTGTATTAGATCCTCCCTATGCAGAAATCCCGAGTCCTACAATCTGGACACCCGCTAATGTATGATCAGAGAGGAAATGCCATACTTGTCATGTGAAGGCTAAGGCAATCATAAGATAAGAAAGTTGTTAATTTGCCAAGCAGCTGGCTGAAAAGCATAAACGGATGATTACTAGCACCTCCTCTTCATAATATGGTCACAAATACGAGTCTCAGGGTGTCCATATAGTCAGGACAGTTGTTGGCTCACTGTCTGCTCAGCAGACAGATTCTCCATATACATGCATGCTCAATTTGGCTGCTTTAATGGAGAAAAGGAGTAAGCTGATATCAGACATCTCTGTGGCTTATCTCCTGGAAGAACAAAAGAGCTGGGCATTTAAATAATTCTGATCCCCACTCCACCCCCAACATCATCTGCCTGGGGAGAATCAGGAGACTTCCATACACATTGGATTGTTGGCTGCAGCAGCCAAAAAACGGAGAACCCATGAGATACCACGGCAGCTGGGGACCTGTTGAACGACCCCTGTATTCCAAGCCCTTCTGTGGAGGTTAGCCGAAAGTCGATCGTCATAAGAAAGCTACAATGGCAGCTGACGTTTAATGTAGATAAATGTACGGTTATGCACTTGGGCCAAGGAAATAAAATGTATAATTATATATTAAATTGTAAAACATTAGGTATAATGGACACTGAAAAAGACTTTGGTGAATGGGTGGATGTCAACCTCATTAATAGAATATCAAGATCATATAATGGAAAAGATTGGATCTTGATATTCTATTAATGCTGCAATATAGTGCTGGGACCCAAGAGAAAGCCTCCCAAAGCCCCGCATATATGCACATGATATTAACCAAATGAATCAGGCTATGCACTTTAGCATCCTATATTTTTACGAATGTAAATATATACATGGTATTAGTATCATTTTTATACTATCTAATGACAGCTTCTTATTCAGATCTCTTTTTTATAATACGTTGTAAAACGTTTTTATATGTTTTTAATTGCAAAGAAATAAAGTCTTGTTTTTACACTGCCCCATCCATCCATACGATTTTAAACAAGGACCTCATTTAACAATCCAATTATTCACCTTCATTGATCCTTAATTGGACTTCAAACACTCCATATGGGTATGTGCACATATTTTTTAGGTCTGCAGATTTTTCTGCAGCTGTTTTGATCGATCCGCAGGTAAAAAGCACTGCGTTTTACCTGCGGATTTCACCTGCGGATTCCTATTAAGGAGCTGCGGAATCCGCACAAAGAATTGAGATACTGCGGAATAAACAACGCAGCGTTTCCACGCGATTTATTCCGCAGCATGTGCACAGCGGATTTTATTTTCCATAGGTTTACATGGTACTGTAAACTCATGGAAAACTGCTGCGAATCCACAGCGGCGGATCCGCAGCAAAATCCGCAACGTGTGCACATAGCCTATTAGACTGACCGCAGCTATGCTCAATTGAGAAGGACAACCCTGCACCTATATAAGGACAAGACAGACAGTAACTACCCTGACGAAGAGGGCTGCTGTCCCTCGAAACGCGGTGGTTTCTTGTTCTTTCTGCGCACCTGTCCTTTCCCTAGTCGGTGACGTCACTCCGAAACCCGGTCCACTCCACTACCGCCGCAAACACAGCGTGCTTCCGTCCGGGGCACCTGTGGTTATTGCCGGCTCCCAGTGCAGCGGTTCCCGCACACAAACTGCGGTCGCATTCTGCAGCATAGCAGTCAGTCTTTCAGATACAGGCACATTACTCACATCAAGGATCAACACAGTGAGTACCGCTTAAACCCTGATTTGGTACACAAGGGTACTGTTACTAAACACTATTATCCACTCACTGCTAAAACTATTGATCACTGAGCTCACTATATCCCAATTAGACAATTTTACAACGAATATCTATTGTGCTTAAACTAGGGGCAACCTAGCAGGATACCATATCTGCTTCTAAATAACAGCCTAATCACGCAGTATGAACGGACTATACTACCAACTTTCCACCAATATCGATCTCCAAGTGGTCACATTACCTTACGGTACTTCAGTAAGTACAATTGCAGACACATATTACAATTCATTGAACATAGAAGTCTCATTACTAGACTTGTTGGTAATAAAACACTCCCTTTCTCTATATAGGGGGGAACATACCCCATCCCACCCCATCCCATTAAATTCTGGGACCATCACCTTTTTGAACCGAGTAACCCTCACCAGATCTGTATCCTTGGCGCAACCACAGTACATTTCTCTATTTAGTATCCTCCCAATTACTCCTCCACTGTCATCGTCTTTATACATGTATGAAGTAGCGCAGTGATATATTTTTTATTTCTATTTGTGATTACACTGTCTCCATAACCAGCTCTGTATAACATCATTCAGTTAAACAAAGGCTTTAAAAAAAAAACAACAAAATTATGACCTTGCCTTCCCTATGCTAATGAGGCTTTGACTAGTTGATTGGGTATTAGTTCTCTACACAAGTCAGCCCTCTTTCAAAGTTATCACGTGCGGAGTAATCCCCACTCACGCAATTCTGTGCAGGTGTACCGCTCATTCCTGCAGAGTCACTGTGTCCCTGAAGCCAGGTGTACGCTTCCCAACTTCAGAGGCACGCACTCTGTATGTCTGGAAACCATCTTCTGAACTCCCAGTCATGGACAGTGCACCTCTGGAGCTGGAAAGCGTACAGCTATCTTCAGAGACGCAGTGAATTAGCGTCTCACATGCGCAGAATTGCAAGAGCAGCAATGAGGCCGCTCGTGCAAATGTCATCACGCAGAGAGGGATGTGATAACATGGAAAGAGGGAGGACTCATCTGGGGAACTAACGCGGCAATGATGGGGACTACTGCGCCCAGGGGGGGCAATGATGGGGACTACTGCGCCCAGGGGGGGCAATGATGGGGACTACTGCGCCCAGGGGGGGCAATGATGGGGACTACTGCGCCCAGGGGGGGCAATGATGGGGACTACTGCGCCCAGGGGGGGCAATGATGGGGACTACTGCGCCCAGGGGGGGCAATGATGGGGACTACTGCGCCCAGGGGGGGCAATGATGGGGACTACTGCGCCCAGGGGGGGGCAATGATGCTGACTACTGCGCCCAGGGGGGGGCAATGATGCTGACTACTGCGCCCAGGGGGGGCAATGATGCTGACTACTGCGCCCAGGGGGGCAATGATGGGGACTACTGCGCCCAGGGCAGCACTGCCAGCAATGAATGGAGGCTCTGCCGCAGACGTGTAGTCACCACAGTCACCAGAAACTCCTTACTACACCATGAGTCACCTTTCCTCCAGGAAATAAAGAACTACAACCACAGTACAAGCACCACAGGCTGTAATGGGAGGCATGCTGGGACTTGTAGTCCCCCAGCTGCTGCCCTCCGCAGGCTGTAACATCCCTCCAGCCTGCCTTTCCCTGTCATAAGGTCCTCTCACCGGTCCCCGCTGCGTGCTGACACTGGTCGCCATGGTTCTCGGGCGGCTGCTGTCTCCACTCGGCTCTCCGCTTCTCTCTCGGACACTTCCTGTTATGCCTGCGCCGTCTGCCACACGGTCACATGACAAGCCATGCTGCGCAGGCGCAGAACGGGAGCGGTAGAGGCGCAGCAATAACTTTATGTGCACGGACAGTGGCACCACTGCTGACACCGGGAGGCTTCTGTCAGCGACTGGCATGAGAGTACGTGTGGGGCCCTGCGTATCGTGACATGCTGATATCGTGAGGCTGGAGCACAGTTATCTTCACATACATATCCCTGCTCAGCTTGTGGCCATGCAATATGGAGACAGTGTTTGCGTGGTGCCTACATTAATGGTTACCTTCTTCATACATAGATATTATTGGACAGTGCTTGTAAATACAATACAATTTTGCAATTGACTGCTTGATAAAATTTTCAGCCGGTTTGGAGATATTAACACTTTTGTTTACAGCTTGTTGCCTTGGAGACCGACCACCTCTGGTATCCAGCAGAAAGAGCATACACGGTGCTAGCAGGGTGTTTTCTATTGAGCCTGTAAGTACTTGTTTTGAAGCTGGCCAGTATGGCTCCATTACCTTCCGAGTGGTGCTTACAAAGTGGAGAGCAGAGGTGGTCGGTCTCCTAGGCAACAAGCTATATTTAAAAGTGATAATATCTCAAGGACAGCTGCAAATTCAGCCAACAATATCCATCCATGAAGTGGCCATACTGCACGTATGGTACTGATCACGTCTGCACCGAGCCGAGAAACAGGCAGATTTTATCATATTTGATGGAAAAGTAACTATTATTCCATTCAAAATGACAAACTCCTCTGGGAAAGCGATCACTGTGGGCTGTCGGGCACCGCTGCTGCCGGCCGTGTCATGGCCATGAAGGGTTGGTATCTTTCATTATACACAGAAAGTACGACCAGATGCCCCATATCGATGGCCTTATAAATGCAGATACCGGACCAATATCTGTCCAATCAGACCACTACTGATGTGTGTACACGGCCATTCAATCTGTCAAGTATGGATCTAACATCCTCACACATCTGGCAGTGATTGTAGGGTGTAAACCGACCTCTGCAAGATAAATCCACTGTAAGGAATAGGAAGGGTTTCATTTAAGACATTTACAATTGATGAAGACCAGAATATCTGCTGGTGTGAATGGAAAACTCTGACCAGTTTCATCATCTGCGCGATTGGAGAGAAGTTGGCCTGATATCTGTTTGTGTAAAGCCCCCATACACATTAAATGGCCATTAGATGGCTGTCGGCCAACTGATTGTTCAGCCATGTCAGGCGGATCTCCCACACTCCGTTCTCCTGTGAGTCGGCGGCTTATCTCAGTGAGAAGAGTGAGATCTTCAGCCTGAAATCGGACATGTCTGACCGACATCTCTCCCGACCATAATATGGCCTGCACCCCCAGACCAGCGGCGAAACCCATCAATATCGAATGTGTATAGCCAGCTGTAAGGCCCCCATACAAATTAGACCTATGTCGGGCGGAACCCCTGATATCAACAGGTTCTGCAGACACAAATGTGTATGGGGGTGCAGGCCGACTGATGGTCTGGATAGATGTCCATCGTGCATATGTGATGTCGGACTGCCAACCACATTGCGTTCCCCGAGATGAACCGCCAGTTGACGTGTCAGATGGGAGCTTTCTCATAGAGACATAGCAGTGCTCGGCCTGTGTATGGGAGAGCCAGCTGAGATGGCGATCGGCTGAAGCATCGTTTGGCCGACAGTCATCCACCATCATCCTCACTAATGAGTAGCTGCCATTCCCAGCTGCTTAGGCCTATCGGATGCGATATACTAATGACACTCGGCTCCTCCAGCTCTGCTGTGATCGTTATCCGAGGGTCAGTGCTCCAATGCTCTCACATTACAGGTACAGAGCAGACGGAGAAAGTCATTTCTCCATCTCCTGTGCCCGCGGGAATCGCGCTGCACTCTGGTGATATCCGAGTCTGTGATGTAACGTAGGAGTACACTAATGTACCGTTATACCAGCGGTTGGGCAGGCTTGGGGGGCAAATGACAATATCTGCACTTTTCATGATCCAGTAAAGTGATAAGGCACTTACAGTTATATGAAAAAGTTTGGGCACCCCTATTAATCTTAAGCTTAATGTTTTATAAAAATTGTTTTTTTTCCAACAGCTATTTCAGTTTCATATATCTAATAACTGTTGGACACAGTAATGTTTCTGCCTTGAAATAAGGTTTATTGTACTAACAGAAAATGTGCAATCTGCATTCAAACAAAATTTGACAGGTGCAGAAGTATGGGCACCCTTATCATTTTCTTGTTTTAAATACTCCTACCTACTTTTTACTGACTTACTAAAGCACTTTTTTTGTTTTTGTAACCTCATTGAGCTTTGAACTTCATAGCCAGGTGTATGCAATCATAAGAAAAGCTACTTAAAGTGGCCACTTGCAAGTTGTTCTCCTGTTTGAATCTCCTCTGAAGAGTGGCATCAGGGGCTCCTCAAAACAACTGTCAAATGATCTGAAAACAAAGATTATTCAACATAGTTGTTCAGGGGAAGGATACAAAAAGCTGTCTCAGAGATTTAACCTGTCAATTTCCACTGTGAGGAACATAGTAAGGAAATGGAAGAACACAGGTACAGTTCTTGTTAAGGCCAGAAGTGGCAGGCCAAGAAAAACATCAGAAAGGCAGAGAAGAAGAATGGTGAGATCAGTCAAGGACAATCCTCAGGCCACCTCCAGAGAGCTGCAGCATCAACTTGCTGCAGATGGTGTCACTGTGCATCGGTCAACTATACAACGCACTTTGCACAAGGAGAAGCTGTATGGGAGAGTGATGCGAAAGAAGCCATTTCTGCAAGCACGCCACAAACAGAGTCAGCTGAGGTATGCAAAAGCACATTTGGAGAAGCCAATTTCTTTTTGGAAGAAGGTCCTGTGGACTGATGAAACCAAGATTGAGTTGTTTGGTCATACAAAAAGGCGTTATGCATGGCGGCAAAAAAACACAGCATTCCAAGAAAAACACTTGCTACCCACAGTAAAATTTGGTGGAGGTTCCATCATGCTTTGGGGCTGTGTGGCCAATGCCGGAACCGGGAATCTTGTTAAAGTTGAGGGACGCATGCATTCCTCTCAGTATCAGCAGATTCTTGACAATAATGTTCATGAATCAGTGACAAAGTTAAAGTTACGCAGGGGATGGATCTTTCAGCAAGACAATGATCCAAAACACCGCTCCAAATCTACTCAGGCATTCATGCAGAGGAACAATTACACTGTTCTGGAATGGCCATCCCAGTCCCCAGACCTGAATATCATTGAACATCTGTGGGATCATTTGAAGAGGGCTGTCCATGCTCGGCGACCATCAAACTTAACTGAACTGGAATTGTTTAGTAAAGAGGAATGGTCAAAAATACCTTCATCCAGGATCCAGGAACTCATTAAAAGCTACAGGAAGCGACTAGAGGTTGTTTTTGCAAAAGGAGGATCTACTAAATATTAATGTCACTTTTCTGGTGAGGTGCCCATACTTATACACCTGTTAAATTTTGTTTGAATGCAGATTGCACATTTTCTGTTAGTACAATAAACCTCATTTCAAGGCAGAAACATTACTGTGTCCAACAGTTATTAGATACATGAAACTGAAATAGCTGTTGCAAAAAAAAAACCAATTTTTATAAAACATTAAGCTTAAGATTAATAGGGGTTCCCAAACTTTTTCATATAACTGTACTTCCATAGCATGGACCCTCTTCAGTGCAGAGCAGCCAATGGCGATACCATTCTGCTCCGCCATCTTCTTGTGTCAGCTGCTCTGCAGACAACAGAGTATCACCAGGCAGAGGTGACTGAGGAGCAACTGAGCATGTGTGTCCAGTGGCATCAGCTGTTACGTGGAGGTGCAGATTACTATACACTTTGAACACCACAGTTGGCGCTATTCTACGTTGGGAAATGTCATCATAGTTCTTCACGTGATCTTTTAACATATAAATTACAAATTCTTCTTCCTTTTTATTTATTCATACACTGGACATGATATGTAATGGTGGCCTGACCGCAGACGTCCCCTTTACTTCACAATTTGATCATTTGAATAACTGGGAATGAAATATTAGATACTTGTCATTGGATTGCACAAATGTACCCATCTGTAATATGGACAGGGCGATCGTCACTGTCCTGCGGTGTCTCTTATGTGCACAAACCGGAGAGCAGAGAGATTGTTGTTTCCAGTCCTTCATTAGTGTCTGGCAGCCATTTATCCCTTCTCCCATAAGCTTACATTATTAATTACCGTATGTTACAATTATGCCTGTCCTGTCCTAGTCTGATCTTGTTCCCAAACACCAGAAATCCTGTGTAACGGCTCCTATGTGAGACAGAAAACACCAGTGTATCCCTCGTGATCATGCATATTTTACAGATTGCTTATAAAGCCACACTGCAGTTCTTGCCATAAGAGAGCACGTATTTGATTCATTTTTTATAGGAAGCTTGGAATGATATTAGAATGTGGATATTTTAGTTCCAAGTGCATTGGAAGCAGAAAACAGGCACATCTTAATATCCATATTTCCTAGTTTTATCCCAAATGCATTTTGTGTGAATGGGCGTTGTGCCCGATTGACATCCTTGTTTAGCTGCAATCTGTTCAGCTGTTACGGAGCAGAATAAAATGCTGCTGGCAGTTTCAGCAAAGGTCCTTGGTCTCTGAAGGGATCACAAGTAGTGATGATGAGCAAACGTGCTGGGATAAGGTGTTATCTGAGCATGCTTGGGGGCTAACCGAGTGACTTTGGCGTGCTCGAAAAATATGTTCAATCCCCCGCAGCTGTTCGACAGCCGCAACACATGCAGGGATTTCCTGTTTGTTACACAATCCCTGCATGTGTTGCGGTTGTCGAACAGCTGCGAGATATGCAGCCACAGGGACTCGTACTTATATTTCGAGCATGCTGAACACATTCAGTTAGCACACGATCATGCTCACTCATCATAAATGGCAAGGGCTAGAGACTCGAGCACTTTGGGAAATGTGTAGTTCGCTTTTTTCCTCTGTATTTGCTGCAGCCTTCTGTTTTATTGCTTTGTGACCTTCCAGTCTACTGCAGTGGGTTATACAGTAACTATACGTCAGCACACATAATCCCACATGATCAGACATTAGGGTATGTGCACATGTTGCAGATTTGGCCCTGCGGATCCACAGCAGTTTTCCATATGGTTTACAGTACCATCTAAACCTATGGAAAACCAAATCCGCTGTGCACATGCTGCGGAAAATTCCGCGTGGAAACACAGCTTGTCAATTCTTTGTGCGGATTCCGCAGCGTTTTACACCTATTCCTTTATAGGATTCCGCAGGTGTAAAAACGCAGGCGAAATCCACACAAAATCTGCACAAAATCCGCAGGGAATCTGCAGGAAAAACACAGGTCATTTTACCTGCAGATTCTACTGAATCCGCGCCGAAAATTCTGCAGCCAAATCCGCATCGTGTGCACATACCCTTAGGCTACATTCCCACAATTAACTTTTGTTGTGTTTTTGACGTTGCATATTTTTGCTGCGTCTTATGGTACGTGCCCACGATCAGTAATCGCTGCGGGTTGGACGCTGTGTAACCAGATGTTACAGCAGAGTGGATGTTGAAATCCCATGTCCACTATGTGTCCACAGATGCCCGCGGATCACCTGCGGAGACTGACATGACCGCATCACATCAATTTCACCCATAGAATGTGTTGGACGCCGTGAATCCGCTTTGTTCAATGATCACATGCGGATTCACATGCGTTGAATTAGACGGCAGCACTTTGGATGCTGCGGACATGTGCTGTGTCCAATGCGCTGCCAATTCCCGATCATGTGCACCTGACCTTACAGCTCCAGCAAAGTGGATGGGATTTGTAGAGATCTCACGCCCACTGTGCTTTTATTTTACGTGACGTAAACTGACCTGTAGTTGTGTTTCAAATCCGCACGATGTCAGGTTCTCTTGCTGACACGCTGAGTTTTCTGAATTTAGCCATAGACTGGCATTATCCGCAAGTAAAAAAATGCGAATGCGTTTTCAGTGCATTTCTGCGGCAGAAGCTGTTCAAAAATGTATAGAATCCCCAGCTAAGTAAATCAGTCAAGTTATTTCAAAGCGAAGTACCAGGAAGCATTACAAAGCAACTTTATTTAAAGCATGACACACCAAAAAGCGACAAAAAGACCGGCGTCAAAAATGCGATAAAAACACACACAAAAAATGCAAAGAAAAAACGCAAATGACCTAATTTAAATAATTGATGCAGAAATTCTGCAACATGAAAAACTCACCGAAATCTCAAGGTGGGAATGTAGCCTTAGGCCGGCGTCACACTAGCGAGTTTTACGGACGTATGAGCGCATAAACTACGTCCGTAAAATACGCATTGCACACGGCCCAATGAATCTCTATGGCCCAGCTCCTATCTGCCGTATATTACGCATCCGTAATATACGGTCTTGTACGGCCGTAGAAAATCGCAGCATGCTGCGTTTGTCACCGTATTGCGCAAAAAAAATCGCCAATGAAAGTCTATGGGGCGAGAAAAATACGGATTACACACGGACCATGCGTGTGACTTGCGAGAAATACGCACCGGTGTTAGAGAAAAGCCGGTAATTCAATTGCCGGCTTTTCCTCTCTCCTTCCCAAACCCGACAGGATATGAGACATGGTTTACATACAGTAAACCATCTCATATCCCTTTGTTTTTGCATATTCCACACTACTAATGTTAGTAGTGTGTATGTGCAAAATTTGGGCGCTGTAGCTTTGAAAATAAAGGGTTAAATGGCAGAAAAAATTGTCGTGGATTCCCGTGCAATTTTCTCCGCCAGAGTGGTAAAGCCAGTGACTGACGGCAGATATTAATAGCCTAGAGAGGGTCCATGGTTATTGGCCCCCCCTGGCTACAAACATCTGCCCCCAGCCACCCCAGAAAAGGCACATCTGGAAGATGCGCCTATTCTGGCACTTGGCCACTCTCGTGTCTCGGTGGGATATGGGGTAATGAAGGGTTAATGTCACCTTGCTATTGGAAGGTGACATTAAGCCAGATTAATAATGGAGAGGCGTCAATTATGACACCTATCCATTATTAATCCAATAGTACGAAATGGTTAATAAAACATACACATTATTTAAAAGTATTTTAATGAAATAAAGACACAGGTTGTTGTAATATTTTATTATACTGGTAATCCACCTGAAGACCCTCGTTCTGTAACAAAGGAAAAATAAAAAAACAACAATATCTCATACCTTCCGTCGCTCAGGTCAAGTCCCACGAAGTAAATCCATCTGAAGGGGTTAAATCATTTTACAGCCAGGAGCTCTGCTAAAGCAGTGCTCGTGCCTGTAAAAACCCTGGGGAATGAATGTAAAGCAGGGTGACCTGTAGTTACCTTGAGTTGCGTTGATGCGCCCTCTGCTGGATGTCCTCATATGAACTCGAGCGTGGGAACTTTTCCCAGGCTCCAGTTCATGAGGACATCCAGCAGAGGGCACCTTTTTTTATTTTTCCTTTGTTACAGAACGAGGGTCTTCAGGTGGATTACCAGTATAATAAAATATTACAACAACCTGTGTCTTTATTTCATTAAAATACTTTTAAATAATGTGTGTGTGTGTTTTATTAACCATTTCGTACTATTGGATTAATAATGGATAGGTGTCATAATTGACGCCTCTTCATTATTAATCTGGCTTAATGTCACCTTACAATAGCAAGGTGACATTAACCCTTCATTACCCCATATCCCACCGCTACACGGGAATGGGAAGAGAGAGGCCAAGTGCCAGAATAGGCGCATCTTCCAGATGTGCCTTTTCTGGGGTGGCTGGGGGCAGATGTTTTTAGCCAGGGGGGCCAATAACCATGGACCCTCTCTAGGCTATTAATATCTGCCCTCAGTCACTGGCTTTACCACTCTGGCGGAGAAAATTGCGCGGGAGCCCACACCAATTTTTTCCGCCATTTAACCCTTTATTTTACAAGCTACAGCGTCTAAATTTTGCACATACACACTACTAACATTAGTAGTGTGGAATATGCAAAAAAAAAAGGGATATGAGATGGTTTACTGTATGTAAGCCATGTCTCATATCATGCCGGGTTTGTGAAGGAGAAAGAAAAAGCCGGCAATTGAATTACTGGCTTTTCACGTATATCGCGCTGAATTAAATATAAATACAGTATATATATATATATATATATATATATACATACTGTATATATGTTTTAACGAACATTTGAGCACATAAATCCATTAGATGTCGGTTTTGCAAGCCTGCGAGAAAATATCGCAGTACGGATGCCATACGGATTACATACGGAGGATGCCATGCGCAAAATACTCTGACACACCCTGCCTACGGATGACATACGGATCACTATTTTTGGAACATTTCTGTGTATTACGGCCGTAAAATACGGACCGTATTTTCATACGCTGAGTGTGACGCCGGCCTTATAGAGAAAATGTGGGGAAGCTATGCTTGCATCATTTATTCCTATTATTAGTATACAATCCTTTTACATCCCATAAGACAACCAATATCCAACCTATGTTTTAGTTTTTTCCACCCCTCTCTATACCTTTTGAGAATACATATTCATTCCCAGGTGCCTGCCTCTCTTCCTTGCAGAATTCAAAAAGCCTCATTCAGATGTCCATTTTTCACATGCATTGTCTTTCCATGATTTTCATGCGTTGAACACGCACCTATTATAGTCTATGGAGCTATTCACAAGTCTGCAGCTTTTTGCTAACCATGTGTCTGCAAAAAAAAATCATGGACACATTTCCATTTTTGATCTACGTCAAAGATCACAATTGTCGATACAATGCTATGGGTCCGTGAAAATGACATACAGCAGACGGACGGCGTCAGTGTGCAGTCAGTCTACTGTCCGTGATTAACATTACTAAGGATCACAGAAACCTTGCAACTTATTTATCCATTAGTGAAAGCAACTGATGAAAAACTGATGGGAAAAACTGAATCTGATAAAACTCGAAAAACACTGATGAAACTCAGACCCTTTTTTTTTGCACATATGAAAAATCTATGACATTTGAATGAGGCCTTACAGAGAGATTGATATTAACTGCAGCTGCACCCCCCTCCTCCCTTGCTTCTTTTTGTTACAGATACATTTTTGGTGACTGAGGACATTTATGACTATTTGCTGAGAGCCTGCAAGAAGAGAAGAAGGGACTAAAGGCGAGGGAAGGTAAGGAAGATGTCACAAAGTGGAAGGCATTCTATTTTCAGACTGATTTATTACAAAATATACCATATATTGTAACAATACATTCACGTTAGGTGACCCATAGTGTCTCATGTATGTAAATAGAGTGGTCAGTGATGGACGCTTTTGTCCCATCCCTGCAGGCATCCACAGTCTTGTTGGTCTCCAATCTCATGCAGGGTCCAATCTGTCCACACTAAACTCTCGTTCCCTACCGCAACTAGTAACATCTAATATATTCCAAGACTGAACGTGTTGAAAGGAGCAGACAATCAGAGGACATTTGCATTATTATACAATTGTCTTTGTTCGCAGCATGCATAGCATGATTCTTCATACTTTGAAGGAGATCATCATAGCAGCAGGCAGTCGGCACAAAGCGAGATTGTAGGACTGATTTGAAGTTACTACAAAGCACCAATTTGCTACTTTCATACCTTTGAACCCGATGCGTCACACACAGATATATAAATTATGTATATACACTATATGGACAAAAGTATTGGGACACACCTCTTAGGGTATGTGCACACGTTGCGGATTTTGCTGCAGATCCGCAGCGGTTTTGACGCTGCGGATCTGCAGCTGTTTTCCATGAGTATACAGTACAATGTAAACCTATGGAAAACAAAATCTGCAGTGCCCATGTTGCGGAAAAAAACACTCGGAAACGCAGCGGTGTTTATACCGCAGCATGTCCATTCTTTGTGCGGATTCCGCAGCGGTTTACACCTGCTCCATTATAGGAATCCGCAGGTGTAAAACTGCAGATGGAATCTGCACAAAAATCACGGTAAATTCGCATGTAATCCGCAGTGCAGTTTACCTGCCGATTTACAAAAACAGGTGCGGAAAAATCCGCAGACATCCCACCTGCGTGTGCACATACCCTTAATCATTTCTCTCAGGCTTTTCTTTCAGTTCCTTTGACCCCGGTGTGTAATATCCGGCCCCCCGCCACGCCGACTGTCTTTCCTAACATGTGACAGATCGGCCGGTGGTGCAGAGCTCACTGATACCAGCGCGGTCCTGTCATAGGAGCCACCGGGGTAACATATCAGATCATGACATTTCTACCCTACTAAATTCAATGTTGCAGTGAAAGAAATTGGTAGCACGTGTCTCACAATAAAGCTAGGGTGTCTCATCCGAGAGAATCGGGTGAGTAATGCAAATGACAGTCTGATCGCAGTGTGCTCTGATTCTATTGGACGAGCAGAAGGTGGAGAAAAAATGTCTGCATTCTGTACGTTTGTGGAAAGCAGACTGCACTCGGATGTCATCCGAGTGCAGTCCGATGTTTATCACGCACTCATTGACTTTCATGTCCAAGTGCGATCAGAATATTGAATCAAACTCAAGCATGCTGCATTTTTTTTCCTGGAACGGCTCTGACCGTGGAAAAAATTGAACAAGTGCACGGCCCCTTAGAATAATATTGGTCCGGTGCGATCCGATGTTTTGTCAGATGGCACTCGGACTGATAATACTGTCATGTGCACATGTCCTAACTCTCCTCGCCTGGTTGTATTGCTTTTAATGGCTTTATACTAATTAATAAGAACATGTTATCATACAGTGAGTGCCACCAATTTCTTTCTCTCCTACATTGGACTTTCTGAAAGCATTGTGGCACGTCCTCTATATCAGTGGCAGTTACCTGTGCAGATAACATCCAAATTGCTAACCATATACATCCGAATAGGGGTGCCAGTAATGTCAAGTGATTTTTTTCATCTGTGATCCTCCATGATCAACTGTGAGTGGTATTATTGAAACGTGGAAGTGTTTAGGAACCACAGCAACTCACGAAAAGTTACAGAGCAGGGTCTCCAAGTGTTATGCAGCAGAGGGCAGAAGAGTCACCAACGTTCTGTTAACTACAAACCTCAGCAGCACAAAAACTGCAGCCGTCCCATTCTGTTCCCTTTTTATTCCACTTCTGTTCCCCTTTTCTGTTCCCCATGACTGTGCCCAATGCACAAGAATCGTAGAGTCATGGTTGGGGAAGTCTGATATGGAAGAACATGACTGGCCCAGACCTCAACCCATTGATCACTTTTGGGGTGAATTGGAATGGAGATTGTAAGCCCGGCCCTCTCCTCTAATATCAGTGTCTGACCTCACAAATGCTATTCTGGATGAATGGGCAAAAATTCCCACAGAGAAAACATTCTCAGAAGAGTGGAAGAGGCTTTGGTTGCAAAGAGGGGAAAACTCCATATTAATGTTGTCATAAATGCTCCTGAAGGTATAATGAGTAGGTGTCCCAATACTTCTGTCTCTTCTGTGTATATGTGTATATGGTATATGGTATGTGCATATACAGTTGTGTGAAAAAGTGTTTGCCCCCTTCACGATTTCCTATTCTTTTGCATGTTTGTCACACTTAAAGGTTTCAGATCACCAAACAAGTTTAAATACAACGGCTTCTCACCAAATTACAATGTCATCAAAAAGTTAATTTATTTCAGTTCTTCAATACAAAAAGTGAAACTCATATTCAGCTCTGGCAAAAATTAAGAGCCCACCACATCAAATCCCTGTCATGGGCAGCCCAATCTCCAGACCTGAACCCCATTGAAAACCTCTGGAATGTAATGAAGAGGATGATGGATAGTCACAAGCCAACAAACAAAGAAGAACTGCTTAAATGTTTGTACCAGGAGTGGCATACGGTCACCCAAATGCAGTGTGAGAGACTGGTGGAAAGCATGCCAAGACGCATGAAAGCTGTGATTAAAAATCATGGTTATTCCACAAAATATTGATTTCTGAACTCTTCCTGAGTTAAAATATTAGTATTGTTGTTTCTAAATGATTATGAAGTTGTTTTCTTTGCATTATTTGAGGTCTGAAAGCACTGGTTTTTTTATTTTGACCATTTTTCTTTGTCAGAAAAAAAAACCTAAATTTATTACTTGGAAATTCAGAGACATGTTGTCAGAAGTTTATAGACTAAAAGAACTATTTACATTTCACTCAAAAAATATACCTATAAAGAGAAAAATCAGAGAAACTGAACATTTTGCAGCGGTCTCTTAATTTTCGCCAGAGCTGTATACTGTATATATTAATACCGTATTTTCTGGTGTATAAGACGACTGGGCATATAAGACCACCCCCAACTTTTCCATATAAAATATGGAGTTTGGGATATACTCGCCATATAAGACGGGGGTCATCTTATACGCCCAGTCATCTTATACGGCGTGTGTGGTACGGATGGTTCCCAGAGTCTGGAGGAGAGGAGACTCCTTCAGGCCCTGGGATCCATATTCATGTAAAAAAAAGAATAAAAATAAAAAATATGGGATATACTGTACTTACCCTCCGACGGCCCCCGGCTCTCAGCGGTGCAAGCGGCGGCCTCCGTTCCTAAGGATGCATTGAGCGAAGGACCTTCGATGACGTCATGAGGGTAAGTATATCCCATATTTTTTATTTTTGTTCTTTTTTTTACATGAATATGGATCCCAGGGCTTGAAGGAGAGTCTCCTCTCCTCCAGACCCTGGGAACCATACAGGACCACTCCCGTACCCAGCGTATAAGACGACCCCTGACTTTTGAGATGATTTTCAGGGGTTAAAAAGTAATCTTATACGCCGGAAAATACGGTATATACACAAAAGAATAGGAAATCAGGAAGGCGGCAAACACTTTTTTACACAGCTTGTATCCCCATCCTACATGGCCACCATCCCCATTCTGGTATACATGGCCCTCATAGTGCTTTATATGGCCACCATCCCCATCCTGATATACATGGCCCCCATAAAAAAAATAAACAATTCTATTTACCTTCCCTTTGCTCCCTCTCAGCGGCATACTGTTCTGATGGCAGCAGATGATTTCAGCTGAGGTCAGCTGCCAGAATACTCACTGCGTTACATGTCCGGGATAATGGGCATGGAGAGGAGTGAATATTCATTTTTTTATAGTGGGCACAGTGTTAGCCGCAGCCGCTGGGCGATCACGTGTACCCGCTATTAAAGAAAATGAATATTCACTGCTCTCCACTCCTATGGGCATGGGGAAGCAGTGAATATTCATTCTCTTTAATAGTGGGCACACGTGATCGCCTATCCGCTGCAGGAAGCCGTTGGCTGCGGCTAACACTGTGCACGCTATTAAAGAGAATGAATGTTCACTGCTGTCCACGCCCATGGGAGTGGAGAGCAGTGAATATTCTCTCTCTTTAATAGCGGGCATACATGATCGCCAAGCTGCTGCGGCTATCATCACTGTGCCCACTATTAAAGAAGATGAATATTCACTGCACCGCACACCCATAGTTCCTCCCATCTCTCATAAAATAAAGAGCATTTTATGGATAAACATCATAATAAATCACTTTTCTGGTAAATTGTTCCCAGCTTGGATATCCCTTGTCCCTTCACATTTCGCCCCCTCTCATTATCGGGGGACCCAAGATAGGAGTATGCCATAGTAGGAGATGTTTATGATGTTTATCCATAAAATGCTCTTTTTGTATTGTCTATGAGAAGCGACAAGGCGTTATTCAGGAATTCCCTGATTGTATGATGGAGTGTTGTCTATGCACTTGCACCTTATATGCTACATGAAAATATTTATACCTACCTCGTACACTTGTGCCCTTTATGATATAGTGCCTATAGCTGTAATGAAGCGAGTGTGAGGGAACACTACCAAAAATCAAAGTTGATATTTGCTCAGCAGTATGACAAATCATCAACAGTAACACTGCGAGATATAGCTTCCCTCGCAACCACAGCCTAGTGTTGTCAAAGACAAATGATATATTGGATGCATGTTGAATTATTTGTATAGCTCTACAATAGGGGCAAGCAGTGACTTTTAGGGACTGCTGACGTTGAGCGGGGGAGCCATATCGAATTTTAGGGTGCCAACCTCTGCAGTTAGGTAGGAACACAGATTTAAAGGACCCATTAGGGTCAGTGTAGGTTTGCTGTATTTACACCATACCATTTTTTTCTTCCCAAAGTCTCGGTTGTATAAACTGTCAAGATATCCCCTTATTTGGAGGGCTTGGGAGATGATATGTTGTTTCATTTTTTGTTCATTTTTGTAATTTAGTTTTGCTCTTGATATAATAATTAAAAGTTAAATTTCAAAGAGGTTTTTGTTTTTTCTTTGGAGTACTTTCTAAATCAAACCCATATAAATATTTTTTGGGGTTTTCATGTGCAACCAAAAACTAAGTTGAGGGTGCCAACAATTTTGTTTGACACATTTTTGGGGTTTAGCATGAAATGATGTCCAATTTGCCTTTTGTTCTCTATTTTTTTGTGTGTTGTTCCAATAATAATTTTCTGGGAGGAATACTTAATTTTCTGGAACAATTTCACAGGGTCACAGGGAGCCAACACTTTCCACTATGACTGTATATATTTATATTTATCATGCTGATACCTGACAGCGTGACCGCAGCACTCTGACTGCAGTAGCGATCTTACCAGTGGTAACACACCGCAGATCAGTACTGCCGTGCCAGTGTTTCCCACGCAGTCACACAGATGCCAGTGTGGGAAACACCATCGGAAGCCCATAAAAATACAAAAACTCATCAAATCCGCAAACATTTTTATGCCTGCATTTTTGCTGATGATTTCACTGACCCAATTGAAGTCAGTGGGTGAAAAACGCTAACAATCTGCACAAAGAATTGACATGTTGCAGAAAAAATGCACCGTGTGCACATAGCCTAAAAGGGGTTTCCTGGCCTTAGGCTGCAACCATGCTGTGTGACTGTAGATCTGTGACTCCTCAGATTGCACGCAATGCCTTCCTCCAGAATTTGCCAGCTCTGGGCGCTTATCCGCATTCGTGCGATTTGCATACATGATGTCACTTGCCACCTAGATACGTCTAGTCGGAATGTAGTAAATCGCATACTTGTGGTCACATGACTCCCCGCTCCTGGGATTGCAGTGCTCAGTACCTGCAATGTGAGGATTCACAAGTCTGAAGTCACATACAGTGACTGCAGACTTGTAGCCCAAGGCCGGAAAGCCCCTTTAACTATTATTAGCAGATCCATGGACAATGAATGGAGCGTAGGTCTGACATGCACACTTCCACTCCATTCAATACAGGGCTCTGCAGAGACCCATTCTCAGAATCTACAATAAGTAAATAAATGATCCGCAGCTAAACAGGGTGTTCATTTACTGATTGATGGGGGCCCAACCACCCGGACAGTTAGAACAGAGTGGCAGCGGGGCATGTATGTTCTCCAGCATTCAGCTCATTGGATGAACCTGCCCATTGTGCACACTTTGAACACCAGGTGGCGGCATATTATGTCAGTAAATGTCATTATAATGCTTCACTGGATCATTGTTATAACTTGTAAATAGCAAATATGATTCATTTATAGTTTGTGTGATGCAGTTGTGGTCAAAATTATTGCCACCCTTGATTGTGTATTATAATAAAAAGTGAATATTTTCAGAAATAAGTGGTATATGTCAACTATGTATAATTAAAGAATTTTAATATCATGTCCAAATACATTCAACAAAAAGCTCCATACCTACAGTCATGTTAAAAAAGATATAAAGAGGAAACATACGGCATGGATAGGATTAACTAACAACGGTTCTTATCACTTGGTTGCACCACGTTTTGCAACAGTGACAGCCTCTTATGATTTTGTGAGCCTCTTGCGTCTGTCTGCGGGTACGGGTGCAGTTCTCCCAAGCTCTTAAATGTTGGTAGGGCACTTTATCCCCCAATAATACATTTCAGATCTTTCCAATGATTGAGATCAGGACTCATTGCTGGCCACTATAAAGCAATCCATTTTTTCCTTCTTAACCATTCTTGTATAGTTTTCGATGTATATTTTGGATATTTTGGATATTTTTTCCAGAAGGATTGTGCTCTGTCTGTGTTACTTTAGGCAAAGTTTAGGCTCTCTTTTCTTAAAGGGGTTGTCTGGGACTGTACGTTTATAGCCTATCTTTAGGATAGGTCATCAATGTCTGTTTGGTGTCAGTGCAACATCCGGAACCTTCGCCGAGCAGCTGACGTCCGACAACGACCTGAGCTACTCAGTTGTGGAGCTGCACAACACAGCTCCATCAACGGAATAGTGGTCGCAGCCGGGTACTGCACATCCACCCCCTATTGATTTGAATAAGGGATGTGCAGTACCCGGCCGTGGTCACTATAAAGTCAACCAAGCTGTGCTGTGCAGCACCGTAACCGAGAGGTTCCGCCCGACATCGGGAACAGCTGGTCGTGCCAGGTGTCGCACCCCCCCTATCAAACATTGATGACCTATCCTAAGAAATGTACTCTTTCCACCTCATTCTGCAAGATATTTGACTATTCCATGAGTAGCAAACTTCTTGATAACATTTGTAGAAGTCAGCATGCCACGGTCTTTGGAGATACTCTTGTACCCTTTAGACTGCTTGTGCTTGGTGATAATAGTATTTCCTTCAGACTGCCTGTGCTTCGTGATAATAAAATTTCCTTTAAACTGCTTGTGCTCCATGATAATAGCATTTAGTATGTCTTCAGACCGCTCTCGCTCATTTGCCATTGTGAACAAGGAACAGAGAATATAACTGGAATTTTTAGGCATCAAAGCCACCATTCACAGGCTAATTAACATTTTGAAGGTATTGACAAGATATAGACAGATGAGTTTAATTTCTAATTACGTAATCATATAAAACCCAAAGAATTTTATTAAATCTTATTAAAATGCCACCAACCTATGGCTACAGCAAAAAATAAACAAAAAACACACCGTGGAAAAAACTGGGATGGGGAAAAGGAATACCCTATATGTGTCTATGCTGAAGTCCGCCTGTCTGCGGGGGTTGGCGCCCTAGGGGAAGCGTATTGGCGCCCCCGCTCGGCGACGGCTGACCCTGGGGTCCCTAGATTGACCCTGATAATCCCACTGGGTCCCTCTACCCACACAATGATGTACTAAAGGTTCCCCTATGGACTAAACATAAAACACACCTATGAATAGGGAGACCTATACCCCACACCGTGCAAATAAAAACAATTAGAGAACATGTAGTTAGGCACTTGACGGAGATGAAAATGCACTTATCGCACTAATTATAGATAATTTAGGACATAGGTCCCTTTGTATAGATCACTGCATTTTCAATTCACCTCAACTATAAGACAAATTTATAAACGTTGAAAATAGAACTGTCCACAGAACAGATCAAAACTGATCTAAACCTCCAATGAATACTCTGTGGACTAAATCACATATAAATATATGTCCCATATATACATGATGTCAAATAGTAGAAATGAAGACCAACCAATGCCAATATATATATAATAAATCTATAACCAATACACCTCTGCCGTATTCAATGAACAAAATATCACAGGGGTGGAAGCATGTAAATGGAGTTGGTACTCATCGTTAGGTGAGGTGCCGTCCGCCTACTATATAAATAGCCTCAACGCGTTTCGCCTCTCTGGCTCATCAGGAGGCCCGATTTCATGCCATGTGTCTCGATAGGTTGTGATCAAAATGACATTGTCAGTTTGATCACAACCTATCGAGACACATGGCATGAAATCGGGCCTCCTGATGAGTGGGTGTGGGTAGAGGGACCCAGTGGGATTATCAGGGTCAATCTAGGGACCCCAGGGTCAGCCGTCGCCAAGTGGGGGCGCCAATACGCTTCCCCTAGGGCGCCAACCCCCGCAGACAGGCAGACTTCAGCATAGACACATATAGGGTATTCCTTTTCCCCATCCCAGTTTTTTCCACGGTGTGTTTTTTGTTTATTTTTTGGTGTAGCCACAGGTTATAATAATAATAATAATCTTTATTTTTATATAGCGCTAACATATTCCGCAGCGCTTGACAGTTTGTACACATTATCATCGCTGTCCCCGATGGGGCTCACAATCTAGATTCTCTATCAGTATGTCTTTGGAATGTGGGAGGAAACCTTAGTACTCGGAGGAAACCCACGCAAATACGGGGAGAACATACAAACTCTTTGCAGATGTTGTCCAAGGTGGGATTAGAACCCAGGACCCCAGTGCTGCAAGGCTGCTGTGCTAACCACTGCGTCACCGTGCTGCCCATTTGGTGGCATTTTAATAAGATTTAATAAAATTCTTTGGGTTGTATATGATTACGTACAAAACTATTACCCCATTGTATTTATACAAACTGGAAAAAATTTTAATTTCTAATTACTCACAGGTTAGTCTGATTTTGTCTATGTTTCAAGCTTAAAAAAGAGCTTATTTCTTAGAAAAATATTTTTCGAAGGAAAAAGCGATTAAGATTTGATATGCTGCCAATGGCAGAAATGAGAACTCCCTTGGTGAATATGGAGTAGTAAATGTTTATTTTGTTTTGCACTTTTCAAGAGCGAAGGGCTGTCTTCTTCAAGTCAAATGGAAGTAGACTGAGGTTATAACCCTTATATACATGTATCAGAACGCGCCCACAATGGGTCATGGTTCAAACACCCAACAAAATATAAGGATTTTCTACAAAGATATAAACGACATGTGAAAACATAAGTAATCACATTAAGGACATAGGTAGATACACTGAAAACAGTAAGTGTATACTGCACTGTGCAAATGTTTTAGGCATGGGGGGAAACAATGCTGTAGATAAGTAAGAATTCTTTCAAAATAGAAGTATTAATAGTTATCGTAATTTTTGTCAATTAACAAACTGCAAAGTGAATGGACAAAGAAAAATCAAATCAATATTTAATATGGCCGTCCTTTTTTCCTTCACAACAGCATCAAAGCATCAGTACTCCAAGGTATACTTGTACACAGTTTTCAACCCCTTCACGCCGAATTTTCACCTTCCTGACCAAGCCAAATTTGACAATTCTGACCACTGTCCCTTTATGAGGTTATGGCTATGTGACCACATTGCGGACTCGTGTGCGGATCTTTCCGCACCGTTTTTTAAAAATCCGCAGGTAAAACGCATTGCGTTTTACCTGCGGAATTACCGCAGATTTCCTGCGTTTTTTGTGCGGATTTCACCTGCATTTTTACACCTGCGGATTCTTATTATGGAACAGGTGTAAAACGCTGCAGAATCCACACAAAGAATAGACATGCTGCAGAAAATACAACACAGCGTTTCCGCGCAGTATTTTCCGCACCATGGACACTGCGGATTTGGTTTTCCATAGGTTTACATGGTACTGTAAACCTGATGGAAACCTACTGCAAATCTGCACCGTGTGCACATTGCCTATAATTCTGGAACGCTTCAATGTATCCCGCTGATTCTGAGATTGTGTTTTTCATAACACATTGTACTGTATGTTAGTGTTAAATTTAGTCTAATTTTGTTTGCATTTATTTATGAAAATAATGAAATTTTGCATAAAAAGTTTGAAAATTTCTCAATTTTCAAACTTTCAGTTTTTATATCCTTAAACCAGTTAATCATGCTATACTAAATAATTTATAAATAACATTTCCCATAAGTCTACTTTACATCACCATCATTTTTTAAACATATTTTTTTCGTTAGGAAGTTAGATGGGTTAACCTCTTCACGACCTTGGACGTGTCCATACGTACAGGTTGGTAGCTACTTACAGACCTTGGACGTATGGATACGTATGTCCAGGCGATTTTTCGCACACAGCAGTTGTGGTCACCATCTGGTATTCAGCTGACATGAAAACAAGTGTGGTGTCCACACCGCTCCTGGCAGTTTAACCCACTAAATGTTGCGACTGATGTTGATCACAGCATTTAGAAGGCAGGTAGAGGAAAGGGCGCCTTCTGCCCTCCAATCTGCGCCCTGCGACGTTATCATAAGGGGCTGATCGTTGCCATAATGACCCAACGTCCGGATCACTAGGCACTAGCAAGCGTGTTTGACCATGCACAGTTCATGATCTAACAAGCTTGTGTTTGCAGCAAAAGGTTACAAAGCACATGGGTTATAAATCACAGCAAGGCTGTGCTTTATAACTGCGATCAGACTGCATAAAGTAAAAGTTCCATAGTGGGACTAAGTAAAAAAAGAAAAAAATATTGTAACTATTTAAAAAAAAAAAAATCATGAAATTATTCACTGCTCAAAAAAATAAAGGGAACACTTAACAGAATATAACTCCAAGTAAATCAAACTTCTGTGAAATCAAACTGTCCACTTAGGAAGCAACACTGATTGACAGTCAATTTCACATGCTGTTGTGCAAATGGAATAGACAACAGATGTAAATTATTGGCAATTATCAAGACACACTCAATAAAGGAGTGGTTCTGCAAGTGGGGACCACAGACCATATCTCAGTACCAATGCTTTCTGGCTGGTGTTTTGGTCACTTTTGAATGTTTGTTGTGTTTTCACACTAGTGGTAGCATGAGACAGACTCTACAACCCACACAAGTGGCCCAGGTAGTGCAGCTCATCCAGGATGGCACATCAATGTGAGCTGTAGCAAGAAGGTTTGCTGTGTCTGTCAGCGTAGTGTCCAGAGGCTGGAGGTGCTACCAGGAGACAGGCCTGTACACCAGAAGATGTGGAGGGGGCCGTAGGAGGGCAACAACCTAGCAGCAAGACTGCTACCTCAGCCTTTGTGCAAGGAGGAACAGGAGGAGCACTGCTAGAGCCCTGCAAAATGACCTCCAGCAGGCCACAAATGTGCATGTGTCTGCACCAACGGTTTGAAACCGACTACATGACGATGGTCTGAGTGCCCGACGTCCACAGATGGGGGTTGTGCTCACAGCCCAACACCGTGCAGGACGCTTGGCATTTGCCATAGAACACCAGGATTGGCAAATTTGCCACTGGCACCCTGTGCTCTTCACAGATGAAAGCAGGTTCACACTGAGCACATGTGACAGACGTGACAGAGTCTGGAGACACCGTGGAGAGCGATCTGCTGCCTGCAACATCCTTCAGCATGACTGGTTTCACAGTGGGTCAGTAATGGTGTGGGGTGGCATTTCTTTTGAGGGCCGCACAGCCCTCCTTATGCTCGCCATTGGTAGCCTGACTGCCATTAGGTACCGAGATGAGATCCTCAGACCCCTTGTGAGACCATATGCTGGTGCGGTTGGCCCTGGGTTCCTTCTAATGCAGGACAATGCCAGACCTCATGTAGCTAGAGTGTGTCAGCAGTTCCTGCAAGATGAAGGCATTGAAGCTATGGACTGGCCCGCCCGTTCCCCAGACCTGAATCCGATTGAACACATCTGGGACATCTTGTCTCGCACTATCCACCACTGTCATGTTGCACCACAGACTGACCAGGAGTTGGCGGATGCTTTAGTCCAGGTCTGGGAGGAGATCCCTCAGGAGACCATCCGCCGCCTCATCAGGAGCATGCCCAGGCATTGTATGGAGGTCATTGAGGCACGTGGAGGCCACACACACACTACTGAGCATAATTTCCTTGTTTTGAGGCATTTCCACTGAAGTTGGATCAGCCTGTAATTTGATTTTTCACTTTGATTTTGAGTATCGTTCCAAATTCAGGCCTCCGCGAGATATTAATTTTGATTTACATTGATAATTTTTATGTTTTATTATCCTCAACACTTTCCACTATGTAGTGAATAAAGATTTACAACTGGAATATTTTATTCAGTGATATCTAGGATGTGGTATTTTAGTGTTCCCTCTATTTATTGGAGCAGTGTATATATATATATATATATATATATATATATATATATATATATATATATATATATATACTGTATATATATATATATATATATATATATATATATATACAGTACAGACCAAAAATTTGGACACACCTTCTCATTTAAAGATTTTTCTGTATTTTCATGACTATGAAAATTGTAAATTGTAAATCAAAGCTAAAGGTGGCTACTTTGAAGAACCTAGAATATAAGACATAATTTCAGTTGTTTCACACTTTTTTGTTAAGTATATAATTCCACATGTGTTAATTCATAGTTTTGATGCCTTCAGTGTGAATGTACAATTTTCATAGTCATGAAAATACAGAAAAATCTTTAAATGAGAAGGTGCGTCGAAACTTTTGGTCTGTACTGTATACACAAATGAAGTACACATATTTGGTATCACTTCGTCCAGAACGACCCGACCTATAAAACTGTCCCACTAATTAACTCCTTCAGTGAACACAGTTTTAAAAAAAAGGTAAAAAAAAATGCTTTTTCATCATACTGCCAGACAAAAAGTGGAATAAAATTCAATCAAAAAGACAAATGTAAATAAACATGGTATAGCTGAAAATGTCATCTTGTCCTGCAAAAAACAAGGTGTCATACAGCTCCATCAGCAGAAAAATATAAAAGCTAAAGCTCTTAGAATAAAGCAATGCAAAAATAATTATTTTTTTATATGAGGGACGGCGTAAAAAATAAATAAAACCAATTCTTCACCTGCTGTTGATTTTTACACTGTGCCTCACAAAGATCGCAGTAAGACTCGACACACATTTATCCTGTGCTCTGCGCTGAGCGCTTACACCGGGGTTTCCGTGTAAATCTCTGAAATACGTGATTCAGACGGAACCTCTGGCGGAAGATTCCCTATATTGAGGCAGATTGAGGCATTGTGGATGCTTTCTGGCCTGTGATTCGGCGGTGTCCATCTTTTTAAGATTGCATAAAAGTGCCATCGACCACAGTTTTTTTGCACCTCGGAAAGAAGGACACCGCTAAACAGAGGCCAGACGGAGTCCAGAGTAAGGCTGCTGGCTCATTATAGTGAATGGATCCCTCGGGGCTTTCATTAGAATCACGTCATTCGGAGAATTAGATGTAAACCCCGATGTAAGTGATCAGCACAGAGCACCGGATAAATGTGATCATAAATGTTATGTAAAATGTTTTTAATAAAAACTTCAACTCAATTCACATAAATAGCAAATACCCACTTAGGTCCGTTATTTCTTAACAGAAATATAGGGGGCTTCCACATTACTGGTAGTACAAGGCTTGGAAAAGCGAAATGGCTCCTCAACCCCCAAAATAAATCCAGTGACTTCTTTACTCCCAAATTCAAATGCCCCCCCCCCCTCCCATTGAGTCAAAATCATCAGGATACTTGTAAATAAATTCCCAAAGGGGTATAATTTAAAAAATGGGGTCACTTGAGGGGGATATTCTTCAGTTTTAGCAGTTAGGAGCTCTGTATATGGAGTTCGCAAACTATTTTAGGAAAATCTGCACTTCAGGAGGCAAATGGCGCTCCGTCCCACCCGAGTCTCACCGTGTGGCTATGCAGTACTGTACAGTCAAATATGGGGTATTTGCACATTCAGCAGAAATTTGGGGCAAATGTTGGTGTCATTTTTGCTCATTTTCCCATGTGAAAATTTAATATCTGGGGCTAAAACAATTTTTTTGTGTAAAAATGTAATCATTTTTTCTTCACTGCCCCATAGTATAAAATTCTGTAACACACCTGTAGTGTCAATATGATCGCTGCAGCCTGAGATGAGTTCATTGAGAAGTGTAGTTAGTTTGTAAAATGGGGTCACCTTTGGGGAGTTCTGCTGTTCTGGCAACTCAGGGGCTCTCCCAGTGGGTCATGGCACCTGGAAACCATTACAGTTAAATCTGCACTAAATTATGACACTCCTTCCCTTCTGAGTTTTGCGCCGTGCCTCAAAAGTAGTTCCAGATTACATATAGGGTATTGGCGCACTCAGGAGAAATTGCACAACAAACAGAGGTCCATTTTTTTCTATTAACTCTTATAAAAATTAAAAATTTGTGGCTAAAGCAACATTTTAGCTGCAAAAATGTAATTATTCTTTCTTCAGCGCCCAATGGTATAAAATTCTGGGACGCACATGTGGTGTCAACATGCTCACTGCACCCCCAGATGAATTCATTGGGAGGTGTAGTTTGTAAAATGACGTCACTTATGGGGAGTTTCTGCTATTCTGGCACCTCAGAGGCCCTGCCAATGTGACATGGCACCCTTAAACCAGTCCAGCAATATCTGAATTCCAATATGGCCCTCCTTTGCTTCCGTGCTTTGCCGTGCGCCCAAACAGTAGTTTTCCCTCACATCACTGTACTTAGGAGAAATTGCATAAAAAATTGTGTGGTGCAATTTCTTCTGTTATCTTTGTGAAAATAAAAAAATGGGGCAAAAGACATTTTTGTGGGAAAATTTTGATTTTATATTTTCACAGTTCAACATTATAAACTTCTGTGAAGCACGTGGGGGCTCAAGGTGCTCACCACACATCTAGATACATTCCTTGAGGGGTATAGTTTCCAAAATGAGGTCACTTGTGGGGTCATTGTTTAGGAACATTAGGGGCTTTCTAAACACAACATGGAATCTGCTAATGATTTGAATTTTGTTGAAATTTCATTGAATCCATTCTTCCCTCTATTCGTGAAATGTCCTCCGTGCCATTGGCTGCCACACAACCCCAAAGCATGATTGATCCACCCCAATGCTTAATGGTTGGCGAGATGTTCTTTCCCTGAAATTATGTGCCCTTTTTTTCTCTACACATACCTTTGATCATTGTGGCAAAAGACTTCTTTTTTAACCTCATCAGCCACGAGGCTTGTTTCCAAAATGCGTCAGGCTTAATTAGATTTTTTTTAATACTTCTGATGCTGAATTTTATGGTGAGAATGCAAGAGAGGTTTTCTTCTGATGACTCTTCCATGAAAGCCATTTCTATGCAGGTGTCTCCGAAGAGGAGAACAATGTACCACATCTCCCAAGTTCGCTAAATCTTTCTGAAGATCTTTTGTAGTCAAGCTGGGCTTCTGACTTGCCTCTCTAGCAATCCTTCAAGTAGTTCTCACTGAAATTTTGCTTGGTCTTTCAGACCATATCTTGACCTCCACTGTTCCTGTTAACTGCAATTTCTTAATTACATTTCGAACTGAGTAAAAGACAACTTGAAAACGTTTTACTATCTTCTTACAGTCTTCTCCTGCTTTGTGGGCCTCCACCATTTTCATTTTTAGAGTGCTAGATAGCTGCTTAGAAGAACCCATGGCTGCTGTTTTTTGGCTCAAGGTTAGAGGAGGCTTGGTTTTTATAAAGCTGGGAAATTTTTGTATCATCTGACTTTTCCTAAAGATGACAGTGAACAAACCATAAACCTAACAGGCTAATTAAGGTCTGAAACCGTGGTAAAAGTTATCTGATCACACAAATATCCAATGGTGCCCAAACTTTTGCATTGGCTCATTTTCCTTTTTGTACTTTTTAAAATGTAAAAAATGACAAGATATTTGTTGCCTTTAATACAAAGGGAATGTGTCAACTTTAACTTTAGGTCTTTTAGAGATCATTTCATTTTCAACTTGCTTAACTATAATTTTGACCAGGGGTTCCCAAGCTTTCACATGCCACTGTATTTCAGATATTTACATGGAAACCCTGGTGTAAGCGCTCAGTTCAGAGTGCAGGATGAGGGTGATACAAACCTTACTGCAATATTTGGGAGGCAGAATAAAAAAATCAACAGCAGGTGAAGAATTGGTTTTATTTATTTCTTACGCTGGTCCTCGTGCAGTATAAGTGATTAGACACCTTTATTATACAGGTCGGTGCGATTACAGCAGTGCCAGAGTTATATTGTTTTTTTTCTATTTGACTGTAGTCACACACTAAGAAATGGTTTTTTTTGCAAAACAAGGTTTTTGCATCACCATATTTGGGAGCTTTAATTTTTCTATATTTCTCCCAACAGAGTCATGTGACAGCTTATTTTTTGTGGGACGAATTGACGCTTTGTTGGTATCATTTTTGGGCACATGACAATTTTTTTATCATTTTTTTTGCTGTCTTTTTAGTAGCACTTTCCACAGTTTTACTCGTTCTCCAATAAACTTTGCAAAATCGTTGGAAGCTAATCAATCTCCTTTTTTGCCTAGTTTGCTGCAAGGTGTCAGCTTTCATATAGTGCTGACACCCGCTTTTGATCACGCCGTCGCGTTTGAAGCGAGCCCACGCATTCGTCATACTGTACATGTATGGTGGTTTGCGGAAACACACCTCCCACAGTGCAGCGTGCATTTTATGCAGCATTTTTTGCACACCTGCCTAAAACTTTTGCACGGTACTGTAAGTAAAGGTTAAAACTATCAATGACTTTCACCTGAAGCGATCATGTGACATAGGAATATCATGCAAGTGAGGTCACAGTTCACTGATGACGGTGGGCACAGAGAGTGCCTGTACAATCACAATTGTCTTTATAAAGAGAGATCGGGAAGCTATGACGCTGATGACGTTGACCATAGCAAGGGAATGAATGAGATTGGCGCCACGTCCAATCTCATTCATTTTCCTTTTTTCTGTACAGCACCCTACACTTGTTGATGAATGAGGGTCTCTCCCAGTAGTTTCAATGTACATTTCATCATAGGAACCAAACCCACACCACTGATTGGCTGATTTCTGCTTGCACTGTGCATAGGCAGAAAGCTGCCAATCAGTGGAGTGGGTGGGGTTATACAGAGCTCATGAATATGGAGGAGTACATAGCAACAAGTTTACTAGTTCTCTAGTGATCATCTCCTGTTGTTAAAACAGTGATTTTACCAAAACTACAGCAAGCATCCAAGTAACTGACACATCACTGGAATCAGGATCTCTGGCCCTGCTTTATGCTGCGTTCAGATTAGGCAGCAAAAACCTTGTGAAAGATTCACTTAAATAGGAACATGCTGCATTTGTATATGCCTCCACTAGAGGGGCGCTGCTCATGGGGAAAAATAAGTATTTTTTTGTTGTTGCTACTTTCTATTTTAAAAAAAAATTCTCTTTTGCACCATGTGTATAAAATTGTTTCAGGTTTCTAACTAATTTCTGCAGCATTAATATCCTGGCAGTCACTTTGTTTAGTGACTAGCCTGTGCATAACAGATGGCACACAAATTAAAAATAGATAACATGGAAGAATCTCTGATTTAATTCTTTCTTTATACGGCAAATCGCTTCCCAGGATCGCACTCAGTATTAGTATTAGCACAGCCTGCACAAGGTCTGTTTCATCTTATCTGTCACTTATCTTATCTGACGATTGTGTGGCTTGCAGAGATTTTTTGTGTAGGTCTTTTAAGCATTTTTTTTTTACACCCCAAATTGTTATTTTCTGCTTTCACTTGTCTTAAGAGCAATGACAGATTCGTCTTCATCTTAAAATATGTGTCTTTATTGGTACTGCAGTAGCTTGAATTGACATCCAGAAGAGTTTCCTGCCCCATAAATTCTGTTGTATGGCATTTTACTATAGCCGGGCTCAAGCCATGAATATATATTGCATGTATTGCTCATGAAAAACTTGGCGGCCATGTTTTACGTGTCAAAAGTCTATTAAGATCTTCCTACAAAATGTTATATTACATTGGCAAAGGATAGTAAAAATGTGAAAAGGTTTCTCAAAATATGCAGTGGTAGGTGTAGTATAATATGGAGCAAAATGTATAATATAAATGTGGGTATAAGAGAGAGGGGGCAGAAAATGGCGTCGGCTATAACACAATATGACTATGGCACTATAGAGCACGCTGTATATCAGCTTAGCGGGTGTTGTAAAATGTTAAAGGGCTGTCCACTTTTGACAATGTCTTTTTAGTGCATAATTTTTATGCGGTGTGTTCATGGAAAAAAAAAAGAAAGAAATTACAGAAATGTGGGTCTTCGTTGCAAACGCGCTAAAACAACCCTCCAGCCAAGAAAAAAATGTGTCCATAGATAACTAATGCTGAGACACAATACATGGTGTCTTCCCCTTAATCTCCCTTTACTGCCCATTGCAGAAGAAAGTCCAAACCATGCCCCCCTCCATCGTCATCAAGAGCGGGTGTGAACACAGAGCTGACGTCCTCAGTGTTGGTCCATTCAGTGGCAGCGGACGTGCGTTGAGGTGTCATTAAGACTTTCTGCTACACTCCCCGGACAACTGCAGCGATCATAATGGTCCCAGCTCAAGGAACAGCAGCAGGGATCAAAAAAGACACCAGATTTGCCAATTGTGGCACCAGATATGACAATTTTTTTTAATGGCTGGGATGGATTAATTAGGTTATTGCAGGGGTGTCATGGCGCCAGGATCGCTATTTTAGGACAGTTTTACAGTTGGTGAAGAGTTAGGAGGCAGAGACGGGAAAGCACAGCTTACAGACAAGTAATTGACATTGGTATTTGTTGGGGAAAAACAAGCAGGATAGAAAGTAAGAAAAATAAGAAGAGTGGAGATGTCTAAGAGAAGGAAATAGCAAATTGATCGCGAAGGGAAGTGTCGGGAGGAATGAGAAACTAGATAAAAAATATAAGAAAAACATGAATGTGGCAGAGAGGTCCAATGGCAAGGCAAGTTTGTGTCTTTCATGTGCTCCCAGTTAGCCAATAAAAGTGCCAGATTTAGTGACACATCTGTGCAGGTGCCCCCTGACTCCATGACACATCTGTGCAGGTGCCCCCTGACTCCATGACACATCTGTTCAGGTGCTCCCTGACTCCATGACACATCTGTGCAGGTGCCCCCTGACTCCATGACACATCTGTTCAGGTGCCCCCTGACTCCATGACACATCTGTTCAGGTGCCCCCTGACTCCATGACACATCTGTTCAGGTGCCCCCTGGCTCCATGACACATCTGTTCAGGTGCCCCCTGACTCCATGACACATCTGTTCAGGTGCCCCCTGGCTCCATGACACATCTGTTCAGGTGCTCCCGGACTTCATGACACATCTGTTCAGGTGCTCCCGGACTCCATGACACATCTGTTCAGGTGCCCCCTGACTCCTTGACACATCTGTTCAGGTGCTCCCGGACTCCATGACACATCTGTGCAGGTGCCCCCTGACTCCATGACACATCTGTTCAGGGGCTCCCGGACTCCATGACATTTTTTCCATTGTCTGAGTCCACGGATGTTGGACTGCACTCGGATGACATCAGAGTGCCTTTTGCTTGTGCTGTGTCTACTTTCAACCTTGTCCTGTGCTTAGCTGCTGAAGTATGAGAAGTTCCTACATTATGCTGAAAAGGTCCTGTGTGTGACATGTTGGATTGTGGATATCATTGAAGGCTGCATACCAGCTTTAGAAGTTACACCCTGCTCAATGGATAGGTGATAACTTCCCGATCACTGGGGGGAGATCCATCTGTTGGGACCCTCACTGATTCTGAGAACAGAGCTCTGAAGAGCCTTGTATGGAGCAAAAACCGAGCATGCATTCCTCCACGCCATTCATTCTCATTGTTAGTGCCTAATGTAAGCCACGATACCCTTGAAAGCTGCAATGCCCCCAATGTCAACTGGCACCTGACATGCCTCCCCTCGGTGAGCCACGGTGTGCCTACAGTGATAGCTACATTGATTAACAGTACTAGGGGTAAAAGTCAACTACAGTTTTTTTGCGTCCAGTCCGAATATGGCACCAAAACCCAGATACAATTGCCCCAGTGTCAGCTGTAATGCCCCCTGGGCCGCCCATAATTATGGCTGTGATATTAGAAAGCCAAGGTCCCAATTTCGACTCCTTGACTCTACTTACTCTATCCACTAGATGGTTAATATGTTACAGATTGTTGGTGATATCACTGCAGCACCAATTACTGGAATTGGGGTCCTGAGCCCTTCATTCTATTTGAGCAGCGGTCCAAAATGCCCACTGCCTCTCCATTCAATATGTCACTGACGTACAAACACTAGTGTGGACTCAGCTGTCCCCTGCAATCTTACACTGCCCTCCATTTTAATGTATGCCTGAAGACCCCCATTCTCATAATAGGAGAGAATCTTACAGGTGGGATCCCAGTGGCCAGCAAGATAGAAGGATAAACTGTGATTTTGGGGTACCCCCTTTAACCACAATGTCCCCCAGCCTCTGCTTCCTTGCTGTTTATTCTCCCAGCAGTGGCAATCTGGAGCAGATCTATAACCTGTGTATAATGTGCATATAGCGGAATACACTGAATAAACTGACAGAAATACACAGCTACCTTCTGTTATATCTATAACACTCACATGATTGAATATATGGATGTAGTGCAGGCAGCGTCCAGATCCACCAAGCAGAGAGAAAACCACTCATGATTATTGCTGGTCTGTTTCTCAGAGGATTCAGTGAACCCTAAATGTGGATCTGGTTCAGCGGTGCTCACTGTACAGTAGATGCGGCTCCATCACATCACGGCAGGGAGCACAATACTCTAATTTAATAACCCAAATAACATAATAATCCATCATGGTTTTCTCAAAAGTCCAGTGATTGCAGTAAACCTCACAGTGTCCCATTCCCCTCCAATGTCAGTTTGATTCAGGAGAAGATGATTTCTAGCATTCAACAGGCAGTGGCGTAACTAGAGTCCGATAGGCCCCAGATCAAGATTTTGGATTCGGGACCGGCCCCTCTATCTTGATAAATTCTGTCTAATTCTGTCTGTTTGTCTGTTACGAAAATCCCGCGTTGCTGATTGGTCGCCACATAGTTCACTCATGTCAGTCACAGTGCCACTCAGTTCAGTCACATTTACTGTACAAGTTCTGTCAGTCACAGTGCCACTCAGTTCAGTCACGTTTACTGAACACGTTCTGTCAGTCACAGTGCCACGTAGTTCAGTCACGTTTACTGTACAAGTTCTGTCAGTCACAGTGCCACGTAGTTCAGTCACGTTTACTGAATAAGTTCTGTCAGTCACAGTGCCACTCAGTTCAGTCACATTTACTGTACAAGTTCTGTCAGTCACAGTGCCATGTAGTTCAGTCACATTTGGTGAACAAGTTCTGTCAGTCACAGTGTGACGTAGTTCAGTCACGTTTACTGAACAAGTTCTGTCAGTCACAGTGCCACGTACTTCAGTTACTGTGGTGTCTGTTCACATGGGATGCTGTTGTGAATTCTGCTTTTGGGCTCCCTCCGGTGGTTGTAGGTGTTCCCTCTGTTGATCCTCCGGCCCCTGTTTTGGTTGATGGGGAGTTGGACTATGTGGTTGAGAAGATTTTGGATTCTCGTTTTTCGAGGCGGAGGCTTCAGTACCTTGTCAAATGGAAGGGTTATGGCCAGGAGGATAATTCTTGGGTTTTTGCTTCTGATGTCCATGCTGCTGATTTGGTTCATGCTTTTCATCTGGCTCGTCCTGATCGGCCTGGGGGCTCTGGTGAGGGTTCGGTGACCCCTCCTCAAGGGGGGGGGTACTGTTGTGAATTCTGCTTTTGGGCTCCCTCCGGTGGTTGTAGGTGGTAATGCAGTTGCCCCTCAGTTGCAGTCCTGGTCAGGTGTATCTGCTGATTGCAGTTCTGACTGGGGTATTTAGGCGTGCAGGATTCATTAGTCCTTGCCAGTTGTCAATTGTTGTTGGGAGGTGTAGGACCTCTGCCTGGTTCCTCCTGCCTTTCTGCCAAATCAGCAGAGATAAGTGTCTGGTTTTTTTTTCCTGTGGCACCCATGTTGTGTGCTTCACAATTCAGTGCTATTCTTTGTGTTTTCTTGTCCAGCTTAGATTGTGTCAGTATTTTCTCAGTCTTGTTGGATTCTCTGGAGTGGCAGATATACATTCCATGTCTTTAGTTAGATTGTGGAACTTTTTGTATTATCTGCTGTGGATATTTTTGGAAGGGTTTTAATACTGACCGCCTAGTAATCTGTCCTATCCTTTCCTATTTAGCTAGAGTGGCCTCTTGTGCTAAATCCTGTTTTCTACCTGCGTGTGTCTATTCTTCTCCTACTCAGTCATTATTCGTGGGGGGCTGCATATCCTTTGGGGGTCTGCTCTGAGGCAAGGTAGCATTCCTATTTCCATCTATAGGGGTATTTAGTCCTCCGGCTGTGTCGAGGTGTCTAGGGTATGTTAGGCACACCCCACGGCTATTTCTAGTTGCGGTGTTAGTTCAGGATTTGCGGTCAGTACAGGTTCCACCAACTCCAGAGAACGTTTCATGCGGCTCCAAGGTCACCAGATCATAACAGGATGCATTCTGAATACTACTGGACAGCCCGCCTAATCTAATAGTAGTGGCGTAACCAATAGGCTGTAAGCCGAATGCTCTGCATCACCTTTGTGTGAACAGCAGCACAGACAGACAGACTTTTTTTGTGCATTAATATGCCAGGCAACCACCCCCTCCATGGATTGGCAGGTTGTGAGGGGTTGCTTCATCGGCTTTTTTTGCACCTGTGTTAGGTGTGTCCACTGCATCCTGTTAGTGCATTTGACTGGAGGCATGGGCAGGTAAACATCTCTGCTCTGCTTATATTTTTCACACTCGTAGTAGCATGAGACGGACTCTACAACCCACACATGTGGCTCAGGTAGTGCAGCTCATCCAGGATGGCACATCAATGCGAGCTGTGGCAAGAAGGTTTGCTGTGTCTGTGTTGTGAATTCCGTCTGGGCTCCCTCTGGTGGCCTTTAGCTATACTGCGGGTCTGGAGCTGGGCTCAGCTGCCTCATTTCCTGCTATGCTGGTTCCTATTTAATTCCACCTGGACCTTTACTTGTTGCCTGCTGTCGTTGTATTCAGTACTGGTTCTGACCTCTCCTGGATTTTCCTGGTGACCTGTCTATTTCTGAGAAGCTAAGTCTTGCTACTTCTTTTTGCTAATTGTTTCCTTGAAAATGTTTCTCAGTATATGATGTGTTCAGTCCAGCTTGCTTATATGTGATTTTTCGCTTGCTGGTAGCTCTGGGGAGCAGAGTGCGCCCCTCACATCGTGAGTCGGTGTGGGGGTTCTTGTACTTTCTGCGTGGATAGTTTTTGATAGTTTTTGTACCGACCGCACAGATCCCTGCTATCTTCTGTCTATTTAGTGTTAGCGGGCCTCATTTGCTTAAACCTGTTTTTCATTCCTACGTTTGTATTTTCCCCTTAACTCACCGTTATTATTTGTGGGGGGATGCCTAAACTTTGGGGTTATTTCTCTGAGGCAAGTGAGGCTTTGCTTTCTCTCTAGGGGTAGCTAGTTTCTCAGGCTGTGAAGAGGTGTCTAGGTTTTTAGGTAACGCTCCACGGCTGCCTTTAGTGTGTTTGGATAGGATCAGGATTGCGGTCGGTATAGTTCCCACATTCCCGGAGCTTGCCCTACTATTCAGGTTTACCTATCAGGTCAGTTTGGTGATCCTACCACCGGATCATAACAGTACAGCAGGCCAGTAAAGAGTTAATGCATCGCAAAAGAGGGATAAGAGAAATCCTGAGTTCCTTTTTTTTTTTTTTTCCTCTGCAGTGTGTCTAGCCTCTCTCCTCCCCTTAATCTCTGGGTGGTTCAGAATTCAGCTGCAGCTATGGACCTTCAGAGTCTGTCTTCTAGTGTGGATCACCTCACTGCTAGGGTACAAGGCATTCAGGATTATGTAGTCCGCAGTCCTATGTCAGAGCCTAAGATACCTATTCCTGAGCTGTTCTCCGGAGACAGATCTAGGTTTTTGAACTTTAAAAATAATTGCAAATTATTCCTTTCTCTGAGACCTCGTTCCTCTGGTGATCCGGTTCAGCAATTAAAATTATTATTTCTTTGTTGCGTGGTGACCCTCAAGATTGGGCATTCTCTCTGGCGCCGGGAGGTCCTGCATTGCAAAATGTGGATGCGTTTTTTCTGGCGCTTGGAGTGCTTTATGAGGAACCTAATCTGGTAGACCAAGCAGAAAAGGTTTTGCTGGCTCTCTCCCAGGGTCAGGATGAAGCAGAGGTTTTCTGTCAGAAGTTTAGGAAATGGTCTGTGCTCACTCAATGGAATGAGTGTGCCCTGGCAGCGATTTTCAGAAAGGGTCTTTCTGAAGCCATTAAGGATGTTATGGTGGGGTTCCCCACGCCTGCGGGTCTGAATGAGTCAATGTCTTTGGCCATTCAGATTGATCGGCGCTTACGGGAGCGCAAACCAGTGCACCATCTGGCGGTATTTTCTGAGCAGAAGCCTGAGTCTATGCAATGTGACAGGATTCTGACCAGAATTGAACGGCAAAAACACAGACGTCAGAATGGGTTGTGCTTTTACTGTGGTGATTCTGCTCATGTTATCTCAGATTGTTCTAAGCGCATAAAAAACTTAGCTAAGTCTGTCACCATTGGTACTGTACAGCCTAAATTTATTTTGTCTGTTACTTTGATTTGCTCTCTGTCATCCTACTCAGTTATGGCTTTTGTGGATTCAGGTGCTGCCCTGAATTTGATGGATTTGTCTTTTGCCAGGCGCTGTGGTTTTATCTTGGAGCCTTTGCAATTCCCTATTCCACTAAAGGGAATTGATGCCACGCCATTGGCCAAGAATAAACCTCAGTACTGGGCTCAAGTGACCATGTGCATGACTCCTGCACATCAGGAGGTGATTCGCTTTCTTGTGTTACATAATTTGCATGATGTTGTCGTGTTAGGTCTGCCATGGCTGCAGGCTCATAATCCAGTCCTGGATTGGAAAGCAATGTCTGTGTCAAGTTGGGGTTGCCAGGGGATTTATGGCGATGCTCCTTTGGTGTCTATCGCTTCTTCTACTCCTTCTGAAGTCCCTGAATTTTTGTCGGACTACCAGGATTTATTTGATGAGCCCAAGTCCAGTGCCCTACCTCCTCATAGGGATTGTGATTGCGCCATAAATTTGATTCCTGGTAGTAAGTTCCCTAAGGGACGACTTTTTAATTTGTCTGTACCAGAACATGCCGCTATGCGGAGTTATATCAAGGAGTCTTTGGAGAAGGGGCATATTCGCCCGTCCTCGTCCCCTTTGGGTGCGGGGTTCTTTTTTGTGGCCAAGAAGGATGGTTCTCTGAGACCCTGTATAGATTATCGCCTTCTAAATAACATCACGGTCAAATTTCAGTATCCTTTGCCACTGTTGTCCGATCTGTTTGCTCGGATTAGGGGGGCCAGTTGGTTCACCAAGATAGATCTTCGTGGAGCGTATAATCTTGTGCATATAAAGCAGGGCGATGAATGGAAAACAGCATTCAATACGCCCGAAGGCCATTTTGAGTACTTGGTGATGCCTTTTGGGCTTTCTAATGCCCCTTCTGTGTTCCAGTCCTTCATGCACTATATCTTCCGAGAATATCTGGATAGGTTTATGATTGTGTACCTAGATGATATTTTGGTCTTTTCTGATGATTGGGAATCTCATGTGAAGCAGGTCAGGATGGTATTTCAGGTCCTGCGAGCCAATGCCTTGTTTGTGAAGGGCTCTAAATGTCTCTTCGGAGTCCAGAAGGTTTCCTTTTTGGGCTTTATTTTTTCTCCTTCTACCATTGAGATGGATCCAGTCAAGGTCCAGGCTATTTATGACTGGACTCAACCTACATCGGTAAAGAGTCTTCAGAAGTTCTTGGGTTTTGCTAATTTTTACCGTCGCTTCATCACTAATTTTTCCAGTGTGGTTAAGCCTTTGACGGATTTGACCAAGAAGGGTTCTGATGTGACGAATTGGTCTCCTGCGGCCGTGGAGGCCTTTCAGGAGCTCAAACGTCGGTTCTCTTCAGCTCCTGTCTTGCGTCAGCCGGATGTCTCTCTGCCCTTCCAGGTCGAGGTTGATGCTTCTGAGATTGGAGCTGGGGCTGTCTTGTCACAGAGAAGCTCTGATTGCTCTGTGATGAGGCCATGTGCTTTCTTTTCAAGAAAGTTTTCGCCTGCCGAGCGGAATTATGATGTTGGTAATCGGGAGTTGTTGGCAATGAAATGGGCATTTGAGGAGTGGTGACATTGGCTTGAGGGAGCCAAACATCGTGTGGTGGTCTTGACGGATCACAAGAATTTGACTTATCTCGAGTCTGCTAAACGGTTAAATCCTAGACAGGCTCGATGGTCGCTGTTTTTCTCCCGTTTCGATTTCGTGGTTTCATACCTTCCGGGTTCGAAGAACGTGAAGGCTGATGTTCTTTCTAGGAGCTTTGTGCCTGACTCTCCGGGAGTTTCTGAACCGGCTGGTGTCCTCAGAGAGGGGGTGATTTTGTCTGCCATATCCCCTGATTTACGACGGGTACTGCAGGAATTTCAGGCCAATAGACCTGACCGTTGTCCACCGGAGAGACTGTTTGTCCCGGATAGATGGACTAGTAGAGTCATTTCCGAGGTTCATTCTTCGGTGTTGGCGGGTCATCCTGGGATTTTTGGTTCCAGGGATTTGGTGGCTAGGTCCTTTTGGTGGCCTTCCTCGTCGCGGGATGTGCGTTCCTTTGTGCAGTCCTGTGGGATTTGTGCTCGGGCCAAGCCTTGCTGTTCTCGTGCCAGTGGATTGCTTTTGCCTTTGCCTGTCCCGAAGAGGCCCTGGACGCATATTTCCATGGATTTTATTTCGGATCTTCCAGTCTCCCAGAAGATGTCTGTTATCTGGGTGGTTTGTGATCGTTTTTCTAAAATGGTCCATTTGGTGCCCTTGCCTAAGCTGCCTTCCTCCTCCGATTTGGTTCCACTGTTTTTTCAGAATGTGGTTCGTTTGCATGGTATTCCTGAGAATATTGTGTCTGACAGAGGATCCCAGTTTCTGTCCAGATTTTGGCGGTCCTTTTGTGCTAAGATGGGCATTGAATTATCTTTTTCATCGGCCTTCCATCCTCAGACGAATGGCCAAACCGAACGAACTAATCAGACCTTGGAGACTTATCTGAGATGTTTTGTTTCTGCGGATCAGGATGATTGGGTGACTTTTTTGCCATTGGCTGAGTTCGCCCTCAATAATCGGGCTAGTTCTGCTACTTTGGTTTCGCCTTTTTATTGCAATTCTGGTTTTCATCCTCGTTTTTCCTCAGGTCAGGTTGAGCCTTCTGACTGTCCTGGGGTGGATTCTGTGGTGGATAGGTTGCAGCAGATTTGGAACCACGTGGTGGACAATTTGACGTAGTCACAAGAGAAGGCTCAGCGCTTTGCTAACCGCCGTCGCTGTGTGGGTCCCCGACTTCTTGTGGGGGATTTGGTATGGTTGTCTTCTCGTTATGTTCCGATGAAGGTTTCCTCTCCTAAGTTCAAGCCTCGTTTCATCGGTCCTTATAAGATTTTGGAAATCCTCAACCCTGTGTCATTTCGTTTGGACCTCCCAGCATCATTTGCCATTCACAATGTGTTCCATAGGTCATTGTTGCGGAGATATGTGGTGCCTGTGGTTCCTTCTGTTGACCCTCCTGCTCCGGTCTTGGTCGAAGGAGAATTGGAGTATGTGGTGGAGAAGATCTTGGATTCTCGTGTTTCGAGACGGAAGCTTCAGTACTTAGTTAAATGGAAGGGCTATGGTCAGGAGGATAATTCCTGGGTTGTCGCCTCTGATGTCCATGCGGCCGATTTGGTTTGTGCCTTTCATTCGGCTCGTCCTGATCGGCCTGGGGGCTCTGGTGAGGGTTCGGTGACCCCCTCCTCAAGGGGGGGGTACTGTTGTGAATTCCGTCTGGGCTCCCTCTGGTGGCCTTTAGCTATACTGCGGGTCTGGAGCTGGGCTCAGCTGCCTCATTTCCTGCTATGCTGGTTCCTATTTAATTCCACCTGGACCTTTACTTGTTGCCTGCTGTCGTTGTATTCAGTACTGGTTCTGACCTCTCCTGGATTTTCCTGGTGACCTGTCTATTTCTGAGAAGCTAAGTCTTGCTACTTCTTTTTGCTCATTGTTTCCTTGAAAATGTTTCTCAGTATATGATGTGTTCAGTCCAGCTTGCTTATATGTGATTTTTCGCTTGCTGGTAGCTCTGGGGAGCAGAGTGCGCCCCTCACATCGTGAGTCGGTGTGGGGGTTCTTGTACTTTCTGCGTGGATAGTTTTTGATAGTTTTTGTACCGACCGCACAGATCCCTGCTATCTTCTGTCTATTTAGTGTTAGCGGGCCTCATTTGCTTAAACCTGTTTTTCATTCCTACGTTTGTATTTTCCCCTTAACTCACCGTTATTATTTGTGGGGGGCTGCCTAAACTTTGGGGTTATTTCTCTGAGGCAAGTGAGGCTTTGCTTTCTCTCTAGGGGTAGCTAGTTTCTCAGGCTGTGAAGAGGCGTCTAGGTTTTTAGGTAACGCTCCACGGCTGCCTTTAGTGTGTTTGGATAGGATCAGGATTGCTGTCGGTATAGTTCCCACATCCCCGGAGCTTGCCCTACTATTCAGGTTTACCTATCAGGTCAGTTTGGTGATCCTACCACCGGATCATAACAGTCTGTCATCGTAGTGTCCAGAGGCTTGAGGCACTACCAAGAGACAAACCAGTACACCAGGAGACGTGGAGGGGGTCAAAGGAGGGCAACAACGTAGCAGGACCACTACCTCAGCCTTTGTGCAAGGAAGAACAGGAGGAGCACTGCCAGAGCCCTGCACAATGACCTCGAGCAGGCCACAAATGTGCATGTGTCTGCACAAACGATTAGAAACCGACTCCATGAGGAAGTGCAGCGCCCCGGAGTCCTGGTCGTTGCAGTAACGTCGCTCTGCCACTAAGGGGAGTGATGGTACGTCTGATTGCACTAAAAGAGTTCACTTGACCAGGTATCACAGTCACACATTACACTTCACACTCCGGCCACCAGGGGGAGCAAAGGGTTCTATGTATTAGGCCACTCCTCACACTCTGGTAAAACTGGGGGTTGGATAGGAAGTTAGAGAGAAGCTGACTGGGTTTTGCCCAGGTAACATCTAGTGAGAGGAGAGCGTTACTTGGGAAGATTCAGGGGGGTCCCTGTCAGGGGTGGGATCCTGACAGAGGCCTAGCGAAAGGACAGAGCGTTACGGAGCCGTGCCTGCACCTCATTGCGGCGGCATCTTAAGAAAGGACACGAAGCGAAGGATATTGTGGAGAAATGAGAAACGAGATCACAGCACAAAGGCGATAGAATCAGTAGGAGTCGTGCCCCGAGATCGGCAACATCCTACTGAGGCACGTAGCCGGCGGCCGGAACGCCAAGGAAGTAATAGACTCTACGCATTACTTCGAACCAACGGCAGGGCAGTTAACTCTAGGTTGGCTGTCTCACCTTTTACACCTAATGAAGACAACGGGGGCAATTGTGGGAGAGGGGCGTCTCTAGGGTCCCTATAAAATAACTCCAGGCCTACCCCGTCATACGGGTGCGTCCTATCCATATCATCTGGGGGACGGAGAGAAAGAACAGAAACATACATGACAGTTGTGAGGACTATCCCATGGTGCTCAGCAGGGAAGTACTACAACACCCAGGCGCTAGAAGGTAGGCACTAATTTCCACCTGCAAAGGGAACTCTGGATGTGCCTTCGGACCGGCCGGTCTCAGCCAGCCCTGTTAGCAGTGCTCTGGATTGCGGATGCCGAAGCCTTCAGTAAAGAGGTAAAGAGACTGCAACCCTGTGTCCTCGTTATTATCTGCAACCTACATCATCACCTACACCTTTTATTGGGCGCCCCTTAGCAGGGCCACGGACCGGGTCGGGCCACCGTGACATCCCCAGAACCGAGAGACCCAGTACCGGGTACCCCGCTGCCCTGCATCTGGGGGCCGCTCCAGATGGTCTGAGTGCCCAACGTCCACTGATGGGGGCTGTGCTTGTGCTCATAGCCCAACACCATGCGGGATGCTTGGCATTTGCCACAGAACACCAAGATTGGCAAATTCACCACTGGCACCCTGTGCTCTTCACAATTGAAAGCAGATGTGACAGAGTCTGGAAACGCCATGGAGAGCGATCTGCTGCCTGCAACATCCTTCAGCATATCCGGTTTGGCAGTGGGTCAGTAATGGTGTAGGGTGGCATTTCTTTGGAGGGCCACACAGCCCTCCATGTGCTCGCCAGAGGTAGCCTGACTGCTATTAGGTACCGAGATGAGATCCTCAGACCCCTTGTGAGACCATATGCTGGTGCGGTTGGCCCTGGGTTCCTCCTAATGCAGGACAATGCCAGACCTCATGTGGCTGGAGTGTGTCAGCAGTTCCTGCAAGATGAAGGCATTGAAGCTATGGACTGGCCCGCCTTTCCCCAGACCTGAATCGAATTGAACACATCTGGGTCATCATCTCTCGCACCATCCACCAACAGACTGTTGCACTGTTGCACCACAGACTGTCCAGGAGTTGGCGGATGCTTCAGTCCAGGTCTGGGAGGAGATCCCTCAGGAGACCATCTGCCACTCCATCAGGAGCAAGCCCAGGTGTTGTACAGAGGTCATACAGGCACATGGAGGCCACACACTACTGAGCATCATTTCCTTGTCGTAATGCATTTCCACTGAAGTTGAATCAGCCTGTAACTTCATTTTCCACTTTGATTTTGAGCATCATTCCAACTCCAGACCTCCATGGGATATTAGTTGTGATTTACATTGATCATTTTTGAGTTTTATTGTTCTGATCACATTCCACTATGTGATGAATAAAGATTTACAACTGGAATATTTCATTCAGTAATATCTAAGAAGTGGGATTTTAGTGTTCCCTTTATTTTTTTGAGCAGTGTATATATGCCCTCCATCTTGGTATATATGTCCCTCATCCTGGAACCCATCCTGGTATATATTTCCCTCATCCTGCGCCCAATCCTGGTATATATGCCCTCCATCCTGGTATATCTGTCCCTCATGTTGAGATCCATCCTGGTATATATGCCTTGAATCCTGGTATTTATGCCCCCCATCCTGATATATATGTCCCTCATCCTTGGACCCATCCTAATACATATGCCTTCCATCCTAGTATATATGTCCCTTATCCTGGATCCCATGCTGGTGTATATATATAGCGATCATCCAGGTATATACTGTATATCCCCTGTTGTGACACTTTTCTTTAATGCATAGAAAAAATAAACCATTATACTCATCTTCCTATCCTCTCCACCGCGGCACAGGGTCCTCTTCTGAAGCCAGCAGGTGACTTCCTCATGCAAGCGATGGGAATGCATGACACCACTGCCATGCTGATGTCAGCTGCTGGCCTCTTATTGGCCACCAGCTTGTATTGCCGTGCACGGACCGACGGGTCTCTGCGCCACAATACACCAGCTGAATGTGTGTCCAAGGACGCACATCCAGTTGAAGTTTGCGCTGGCGTCAGCGGGCCCCCCCACCCGCACAAGCCCAGTCATGACCTCTGTGACCGCTGTCGTTATGCCCCTGTCATCAGGTTTGGCTTTGTGATGAACTCTTTGTCTAAACTGTGCTTGGTCTTGGTTCCTTAAAAAAAGTGAGATTTTAATACCTATTAATCCTCCTGCTTAAAGGGGTTGTCCAGTGATAACGTAATTATCGGTAGAGTTCCACCCTCTGTGATCCGCACAGATCTGCAAAATGGGGAACTATTACCTAGTTACAAATTGGTGCATCAGACTCATGGGAAATGGATGAAGCGTGGTTAAGTGGTTGGACCCGCACCGTTCAGTAAGTCATCCTAGTGTGGTGAATTTGTGAAAAAAATGCAATTCCACAAATAGTTTTTTTTCTCATTATTTACATTGTTCACTAAATGGTAAGAATTATCCAGCAGTATGATTCTCCAGGTCAGTACGATTATGGTGATACCAAATATTCACAGGTTTGTTTGTGTTATATCAGTGGTGGAAAAATGGGCTTGTTCTTTGTGCCTGAGAGGATTTTTTTATTGATACCATTTTGGGGTAGACATTATTTTTTGATTGCCTCTTATTACATTTTCTACATTATTGCTTCGGCTGAAAAAAATTAAATTCTGGCCTTTAGATTTGTTTTTTATTACGCTGCTTACCCATTGGTTGATCAATTTTTTTAATTTTTCTGTAACTATACTACCTATATGTATTTTCTTATTCTTTACTTTTAATGGGGAAAATGATGGTGATTAAAACTTTAATATATATATATTTCATTTTTTTCCATATTTTTGAAAACATTTATTTTTTACTTTTTTCTTAGTTCCTTTAGGGGACTTGAACTGCGAACACGGTCTCCTATGAACATGAGCCAAAAACTACCATTCACAAGAGTACTGTCATGGCAACCCATCAGCGCCCTGTGATCATGTGACAGGAGCGCTGATGGGCACATAAAATGACGCATCCTCCTGCTGGTGCTCTGTAAATGCCCGCTGTCAAAAATTGACAGCAGAATTTAGCAAGTTAACAGTCACAGCAGAATTTAGCAAGTTAACAGTCACAGCAGAATTTATCAAGTTAACAGCCACAGCAGCATTTAGCAAGTTAACAGCCACAGCAGAATTCAGCAAGTTAACAGCCACAGCAGAATTTAGCAAGTTAACAGCCGTGGAGCACCTCTCCACTCGTAGCTGTTGTAGACAGCATGATGGATGAATATCACATTCATCATCTGCAGGCAAAGATGCGGGCTCAATTTCCGAGCCTGCTTCAAAGTCAAGGAGCAAGCATGATTTAACAGTACATCATATGTTTTTAAGGGGTTAATAAGGACTTGTCACTCCTGATTATTTTGGTACTGATCCTGCATACAATTACAGGATATGGGCCTTTTTATTTAGTAATCCGATATGCAAATTGTTATTGTCTTTGTCAAGTAGGTGTGGCTCACATCTCACACAGTGCTAATGCAGAGGACCCTAAACATCCCCCAGGGAATCCTGTGAGCTATGCCCCTTCGCTCCAAAAAAAAGCCCCAAATTACTGGAGCCATATGGCGGATTAAAAAAAAAAAAGAAAGATGAATACTAATGAGAGCCAGGAATAAAGGAAGAGCAAAAACTGGCCACTTATGACCTGGTGACTTGTCTTCTAAGTCTTTAGTAATCTTAGACTGGTTGATAGGAACTTAATGACCGACCACGCTATTTACGGGTTACATCTATACCAAAGGCGGTGCACGCCTAACAACCAGCCTCAGATAACTCGTCTGTTCAGCTGAACGCCGGATTGGCACTGAGCGTCCTGCAGAGAAGAGAGAAAGCAGTTTGGCAGCAGGCAAGCCATTCCCTTCCCCATCTCAGTCTTTGGCTTTGTGAGGTTAGAGATATGGAATAATAAATTGATCGGCCCTGCACAGCGGCTCCAGTTGCGTCTCACTTTATATTCCATTTTTTGGCAAAGCACAAAACTCCAGTTCAAAATCACAATTTTTATGCAAATGAGCAAGCGTCGGAAGTGCAGAAATGGAGTCAATAAGCATATATGGCTTAAGGGCTGAATCACTCCCGTTTATTACAAATTTAGATACATTTATTTGTTTTTATTTAAAAAAAAGTTGTCAATACACTTAAATGATTTTATTCACATTTCCGTTTTTTTACATTGGAATTACTTGCACAGGTTTTTTTTTTCTTTTTTTTTTTTTCTTTTTTTTCAATGCTGCACTTTACAAGGATTCCTTAGCCCATATAATATTGTAAAAAAAAATCATTTAACAAAGGACGGAACTACAGTAATACAGATTAAGATTGTACAACTGAGAAGATAATAATGGACTAAAATAATAGAGAACGAAAATGGAACAAATAGTAAAGACTAAGGATTTCTATAGCACATCTGTACTTAATCTACTTCGCATTTTCAGATGCAATAAAGGAATAGTTTTATTAATCATTCTCATACCGAAAGTCCTAATAGATTGTTGATAGCCGCTTTAAAGTACCGGTAATTAACAGTGTGTTAAGCATAAAAAAAACATTTTTTTATCTCTCTTTTTTGTGTTTCAACTTTGTGCTGTAGCTAATCTATTTTGTAGTCACTATTGTCAGGATCAGTCTCCTTCCCCCTCTGGTAGCTAAAAAACTACCCTAGTTCCTTCTTGCTTTCTCACCTACACTGTGTTCCAAATTATTATGCAAATTGGATTTAAGTGTCATAAAGATTTAATTGTTTTGGTTTTCAAATAAACTCCTAGATTGTATTGTGTCTCAGGGCTCAATGGTTCACTGAAATCAGTCTTAAGCACATGTGATATTTAGTTTTCCAGGTGATTCTAATTAAAGGAAAACTACTTAAAAATGATGTTCCGCATGTTTCAAGCAATATGGGAAATAAAAAGGATCTCTCTGCTGCTGAAAAGCGTTAAATAGTGCAATGCCTTGGACAAGGTATAAAAAAATTAGATATTTCACGAAAACTTAAGAGTGATCATCATACTGTGAAGAGATTTGTGACTGAAACAGAGCACAGACAGAGTTCATGCAGATAAAGGCATAATGAGGAAGGTTTCTGCCAGACAAATTAATTGGATTAAGAGAGCAGCTGCCAAAATACCATTACAAAGCAGCAAACAGTTATTTGAAGCCGCTGGTGCCTGTGGAGTCCCTCGAACTTCAAGTTGTAGGATCCTTCAAAGGCTTGCTGTGGTGCATAAACCTACTATTCGGCCACCCCTAAACAGTGTTCACAAGCAGAAACGATTGCAGTGGGCCCAGACATACATGAAGACTAATTTTCAAACAGTCTTGTTTACTGATGAGTGTCGAGCAACCCTGGATGGTCCAGATAGATGGAGTAGTGGATGGTTGGTCGATGGCCACCATGTCCCAACAAGGCTGCGACGTCAGCAAGGAGGTGGAGGAGTCATGTTTAAAAAAGCAGAAACATGCCTTCAGGAGCAAAATCATCTTCATGCATGACAATGCACCATCTCATGCTGCAAAGAATACCTCTGAGTCATTGGCTGCTATGGGCAAAAAAGGAGATAAACTCATGGTGTGGCCACCATCTTCCCCTGTCCTCAACCCTATAGAGAACCTTTGGAGTATCATCAAGCAAAAGATCTATGAGGGTGGGAGGCAGTTCACATCAAAACAGCAGCTCTGGGAGGCGATTCTGACTTCATGCAAAGAAATACAAGCAGAAACTCTCCAAAAACTCACAAGTTCAATGGATGCAAGAATTGTGAAGGTGATATCAAAGAAGGGTTCCTATGTTAACATGTAACTTGGCCTGTTAGGATGTTTTGGAGTTAAATAGCTTTTTTGTTCAGTGAATGTGACCTCCTAATACTGCAAATGAGCATTTTCAGTTCTTTAGAACATATCAAATGTTTAGAAATTCTACTGTGCCTAATAATTTGGAACAGTGCATTTTGAGTTTTTGTTCATTTTGGAGATTATACTGTTATTTTTGGGAGATTTCTTCAATAAAATTCGATGTATACTCTAATGGGTGATGACTTTTATTAGGCTGACTGTCATTTGCACAGACCATTTAGGAAAATCTGAGAAAAATGTAATTTGCTTAATAATTTGGAACATAGTGTATACTGCTATGCTATTTTAAAGACTCTGCTCCTTCCCTGAAAAGCAGGACAGGTTTCTAGTCACTATTGTCAGGATCAGTCTCCTTCCCCCTCTGGTAGCTAAAAACCTACAGTAGTTCCTTCTTACTTTCTCACCCTTACTGCTATGCGATTTTAAAGACTCTGCTCGTTCCCTGAAAAGCAGGACGGGAAGCTGTTTCGATTACAGCTCCACAGTGATCAGGAGACCTGGCTGTGGGGAGAGTAACTGAGCATGTGTGTCCACCAGCGCCACCAGATTATTAGATGGACGTGCCCACTGCTATACACTTTAAACACCAGGTGGTGCCATACTATGTAAGGAATATAATATGTCTACTGGAATATTTTTTAACACTACAAAAATGGCAAAAATTCTTCATTTTTATGATCTATACTATGATAAAAAAAAATAATATTTATTGGTAATTTTTATAAAAATAACACAAAATAGAAAAGTAATGAATTTATTTTTGTGGCTCTTACAACAATTAATCACTAAAAACCAATTATAATAAGAATATATAACTTTGATGTCACTGTTGTACGAATGCTGACGGAAAGTAATTACTATGCATCGTTCATTCCAAAAAGAAAGGAATTTGGAGGAAGGATAGGTCAGATGGACTCAGAGTGCTAATATTGTGGGGAAATCAGTGGGTGGACTTTCATGTACGGCCCGGGAACATGTAGTCACAGGGGATGAATAGTGGTCTTGTTGAATGTCATGTATCAATATCACTGATGACGTACGTGAGGCTCCCAATGCTCCGAAGCAACATGTTGGGAATGAAGATGTATTATGATATTTAATGACCAAGGTGATATTATTACAGAAATATAGACAAGACACGGCAAGAATATATCTAACATGCTACATGTAGGTATGTATACGGACGTTATAGAAGGCTTGTATGAGTGACTTCTGCAGTGGAGGTCAGATAAGTCAGTAGGATATAATAGCTGGATATTATAGAGGGCAGTAAATTACATTAAAACTAATTTCTAATATAGAAGTGGCAAATTTTATCCTTAAAAGGGGTTTTCTGGTTTTGGGAAATTCTTGTCTCCTGGCTGTATTTTCAGTAAAATACAATTCTGTTCTTTACTGCCCCTCCCCAGGTCTAGCGCCAGTCTCTGCTGCCTCTTGAAAAGACACATTTTAAGGGCATCAGGGAATTTGCTCCTTGCTGACGAAAAATTGCTTCCCATTGACATGTATTGTAAAGTATAAAGCAGAAGCCTCCGGAGGAACGGTCGGGTCGCTCCTTTTAGATTTTGAATCCTGAAACAGTTCGAAAATGAAGCTCAAAAGACTGAACATATGAACAGCAACTCTTGAGTGTTTTCTGAGCCCACATCAGCTTGGAAGTCTCTGTAAGAAAAAGTTTTACTTCTTAAACAATCCGTTTTTTACTTTGCACTGATAAGGGGCACAACCCTCAACAAAGCTGCAAAGCAAATAGAGATATTTTACTTTTAAAAAGGCTGATTTAGGGGCCAATATTGGCTTCTAAGATTACCACTTGCAATTGGTGGCATTAGAAACCCTGCTCTCCTCTGTCAAGATAAGATATATATTATTATTATTATTCTTTATTGTTATAGCGCCATTTATTCCATGGCGCTTTACAACAAGTACAATAATCTTAAACAATACAAGTCATAACTGGTACAGGAGGAGAGAGGACCCAGCCCGCGAGGGCTCACAATATATACTGTATATATACCTAAATTCTGAATTACAATCTATTTTCCCTATTTTTAGCCATTTTAGGCTAAAGTCTTCCATGCACCTTAGACTAACTCATCGATCCTGGTGGATATTGCCAACAGTCTAATGCATATGGTCACGTCTGGACTAAGAATCCACCATGTCCGATTTCAGAATGCTGAGCCTATGTATGGGGTAGGTAGGTGAGAAAGCAGCTGGCCAAACCATTCAGCAGCTATCCATGCCGTATAGTCCTTAACTGTCCTGTTCTTCAATGTACCTGCTCCATGCTCTTGGCTTTATCTTGGGTACCTCCATTTCTGTTTTGTATGTTTGCTGTGAATTGCTCAGCTTTTAGTATTCTTTCCTTGCAGATCTGCCATACTACTGATGAGTTTAAATAATGAACGTTATATTGTCTTTATTTCTTCCAGTCATTCTTAAAACTCATTCTTGGCTAAAGAAAGGATTCTGAAGCTGGAGCTTCATCCAAAATGGTAAGGCCTGAGCAACATACAGTCTCCATAAACAGTATGTCCACAGTCAACTCCTTCATGAAGTTTGTGCTATTATTGCACACCCAAGACATCACTAATAAGATGACAAATTATTATTATTATTTATTGTTATAGCGCCATTTATTCCATGGCGCTTTACATGTGAGGAGGGGTATACATAATAAAAACAAGTACAATAATCTTAAACAATACAAGTCATAACTGGTACAGGAGGAGAGAGGACCCTGACCGCGAGGGCTCACAATCTACAAGGACAAATGACTTATTTTTTCCTGAGCTGGTCAGGGTGCTGCACGAGTTCAATCCGATGTTCATTATTGACTCCATGGAAGACATTGGACCACACTCATGTGACATCTGAGTGCAGTCCAATTTCCATGGACTGACAGAATGGGGAAATTTGTTCCTCTATCTTCCCCTCATTCAAGAGAATCGGATCACACTCTGATCAAACTCAATAAGCCCGAATCTCTCGGATGAGAGAATATACGGTCGTGTGATCATAGCTCTTGCTACATATCTGTTTCAATAACATAGATTTTTCCAATCAGATAATGATTCTGCAACATTACTGTTCCTCTTGTATTCCTCCTGGACATTTTGCATTGATTCACAACCTGGTAATCGGGCATTACCAATGCCTTTGTGAATTTGGCTTGTCCATACTCCTATACACTATAATACCATTTAATTAGTCACTACATTGTCATAGTTTTTAAGGTTGCTCCCCACTGACAAGCGGAATGGTAACGCCGTTGTCAATTTTGAAAAAAATACTTTCACGATTGAATGACAACTGGTTTAGTCATCTTGACTTAGTGCTGGTGCGCTCCCCCCGGTGCTGCAGAGGCAAAGCTCTCTGTTTGTTGCACCGTTCAGAAAAGTGGCACCACCATGCACCACTCCGCTGGTCTGAACAGTGAATCATCAGGAGCGCACCGCCCATTGACAAGCAGGAAGCTGAAAGGCACGGGAGCGGTGTTGTCACGGGTGTTTCAGAGACTGCAGACAGTCGCACAGCATCTAGTTGCAGAAGGTCTCCTGTTATGACCCCAATGGCGAGGGTCTCAGAGGAACGTGGAAGTCTGTAGAATACAAAAATCCAGCTCATAGGGCAGTGGTAACTGGGTTGACCATATATCTACTCCTAACGCCAACACTAGAAGTAGCCGGGGATCATTCCTACGTTGATTCTAGATGACACGCGCCAGCCGGAGAATCTAGCTACCCCTAGTAGAGGAAAACAAAGACCTTTCTTGCCTCCAGAGAAGGGGACCCCAAAGCTGGATAGAAGCCCCCCATAAATAATGACGGTGAGGTAAGAGGAAATGACAAACACAGAAATGAACCAGGTTTAGCACAGAGAGGCCCGCTTACTGATAGCAGAATAAAGAAAGGTAACTTATATGGTCAACAAAAACCCTATCAAAATCCACACTGGAAATTCAAGAACCCCCGAACCGTCTAACGGTCCGGGGGGAGAACACCAGCTCCCTAGAGCTTCCAGCAAAGGTCAGGATATAGATTTGGAACAAGCTGGACAAAAATACAAAACCAAAACAAATAGCAAAAAGCAAAAGGCAGACTTAGCTGATATAACTGGAACCAGGATCAGTAGACAAGAGCACAGCAGACTAGCTCTGATAACTACGTTGCCAGGCATTGAACTGAAGGTCCAGGGAGCTTATATAGCAACACCCCTAACTAACGACCCAGGTGCGGATAAAAGGAATGACAGAAAAACCAGAGTCAAAAAACTAGTAACCACTAGAGGGAGCAAAAAGCAAATTCACAACAGTACCCCCCCCTTAGTGAGGGGTCACCGAACCCTCACCACGACCACCAGGGCGATCAGGATGAGCGGCATGAAAGGCACGAACTAAATCGGCCGCATGAACATCAGAGGCGACCACCCAGGAATTATCCTCCTGACCATAGCCCTTCCACTTGACCAGGTACTGAAGCCTCCGCCTGGAGAGGCGAGAATCCAAGATCTTCTCCACCACGTACTCCAACTCGCCCTCAACCAACACCGGAGCAGGAGGCTCAGCAGAAGGAACTACAGGCACAATGTACCGCCGCAACAAGGACCTATGAAATACATTGTGAATAGCAAACGACACAGGAAGATCCAGACGAAAAGATACAGGATTAAGGATTTCCAATATCTTGTAAGGCCCAATAAAACGAGGTTTAAATTTGGGAGAGGAGACCTTCATAGGAACAAAGCGGGAAGAAAGCCACACCAAATCCCCAACGCGTAGTCGGGGACCCACACCGCGGCGGCGGTTGGCAAAGCGCTGAGCCTTCTCCTGTGACAACTTCAAGTTGTCCACCACATGATTCCAGATCTGCTGCAACCTATCCACCACAGAATCCACCCCAGGACAGTCAGAAGTGTTGTGAATTTGGATTCTGGGCTCCCCCGGTGGCTACTGGTGGAATTGAACTGGTGTTTTCATCTTCTCTGTTCACCTGTTCCCATCAAGATGTGGGAGTCGCTATATAACCTTGCTGCTCTGTTAGTTGCTTGCCGGTCAACAATGTTATCAGAAGCCTCTCTGTGCTTGTTCCTGCTCCTAGACAACTACTAGATAAGTTGGACTCTTGTCCATGTTTGTTTTTGCATTTTTGTTCCAGTTCACAGCTGTAGTTTCGTTACTGTGTCTGGAAAGCTCTTGTGAACAGGAATTGCCACTCTGGTGTTATGAGTTAATGCCAGAGTTTTAAAGTAATTTCTGGATGGTGTTTTGATAGGGTTTTCAGCTGACCATGAAAGTGTCCTTTCTGTCTTCTGCTATGTAGTAAGTGGACCTCAAATTTGCTAAACCTATTTTCATACTACGTTTGTTATTTCATCTTAATTCACCGCCAATACATGTGGGGGGCCTCTGTCTCCTTTCGGGGTATTTCTCTAGAGGTGAGCTAGGACTAATATTTTCCTCTGCTAGCATTATTTAGTCCTCCGGCTGGTGCTGGGCATCTAGAATCAACGTAGGCATGCTACCCGGCCACTGCTAGTTGTGCGTTAGGTTTAGTTCATGGTCAGCTCAGTTCCCATCTTCCAAGAGCTAGTTCCTATATATGCTGATGCTATGTTCTCTTGCCATTGAGAACATGACAGTTTGACCGGCCCACTAAAGGGTTAAAATCCTTGGCTGAGAAAGGAGAGAAATAAGAAGTCTGCTGAGAATTTTTTTTTTTTTTTTTTTTTTTCTCCTTCTAATCTTTGAATGGCTCTGTGTCCACCTGTTTGTAATGGATCTTCAGAGTGTAACTGCAGGTTTGAATAATCTCGCCACGAAGGTACAAAATTTGCAAGACTTTGTTTGTCATGCACCTGTATCTGAGCCGAGAATTCCTTTGCCGGAATTTTTCTCGGGGAATAGATCTGGGTTTCAGAATTTTCGAAATAATTGCAAATTATTTTTGTCCCTGAAATTTCGCTCTGCCGGAGACCCTGCACAGCAGGTCAGGATTGTGATTTCCTTGCTCCGGGGCGACCCTCAAGACTGGGCTTTTTCATTGACACCAGGGGATCCTGCGTTGCTCAATGTGGATGCGTTTTTTCTGGCCTTGGGGTTGCTTTATGACGAACCTCATTTGGAGCTTCAGGCAGAAAAAACTTTGATGTCCCTATCTCAGGGGCAAGATGAAGCGGAAATTTACTGTCAAAGATTCCGTAAATGGTCTGTGCTTACTCAGTGGAATGAGTGCGCCCTGGCGGCGACTTTCAGAGAGGGTCTCTCTGATGCCATTAAGGATGTTATGGTGGGGTTCCCTGTGCCTGCGGGTCTGAATGAGTCCATGACAATGGCTATTCAGATCGATAGGCGTTTGCGGGAGCGCAAACCAGTGCACCATCTGGCGGTGTTCACTGAGAAGTCGCCAGAGAGTATGCAGTGTGATAGAATTCTGTCCCGAAGCGAGCGGCAGAATTTTAGACGGAAAAATGGGTTGTGTTTCTATTGTGGTGATTCTACTCATGTTATATCAGCATGCTCTAAGCGCACTAAAAAGCTTGATAAATCTGTTTCCATTTGCACCTTACCGTCTAAGTTTATTCTATCTGTGACCCTGATTTGCTCTTTGTCATCTATTACCACGGACGCCTATGTCGACTCTGGCGCCGCTTTGAGTCTTATGGATTGGTCCTTTGCCAAACGCTGTGGGTATGATTTAGAGCCTTTGGAGACTCTTATTCCTCTGAAGGGGATTGACTCCACCCCATTGGCTAATAATAAACCACAATACTGGACACAAGTAACTATGCGTATTAATCCGGATCACCAGGAGATTATTCGCTTTCTGGTGCTGTATAATCTACATGATGATTTGGTGCTAGGATTGCCTTGGCTGCAATCTCACAACCCAGTCCTCGACTGGAGAGCTATGTCTGTGTTGAGCTGGGGATGTAAGGGGGCTCATGGGGATGTACCTGTGGTTTCCATTTCATCATCTATTCCCTCTGAAATTCCTGAGTTCCTGTCTGACTATCGTGACGTCTTTGAAGAATCCAAGCTTGGTTCATTACCTCCGCACCGAGAGTGCGATTGTGCCATAGATTTAATCCCGGGTAGTAAATACCCAAAGGGTCGTTTATTTAATCTGTCTGTGCCTGAACATGCTGCTATGCGAGAATATATAAAGGAGTCCTTGGAAAAGGGACATATTCGTCCATCGTCATCTCCCTTAGGAGCCGGTTTTTTCTTTGTGTCAAAAAAAGACGGCTCTTTGAGACCATGTATCGATTATCGGCTTTTGAATAAAATCACTGTAAAATATCAATACCCATTGCCGTTGCTGACTGATTTGTTTGCTCGCATAAAGGGGGCCAAGTGGTTCTCTAAGATTGACCTTCGTGGGGCGTATAATTTGGTGCGAATCAGGCAGGGGGATGAGTGGAAAACCGCATTTAATACGCCCGAGGGCCACTTTGAGTATTTAGTGATGCCTTTTGGTCTTTCAAATGCTCCGTCAGTTTTCCAGTCCTTTATGCATGATATTTTTCGCGATTATTTGGATAAATTTATGATTGTGTATCTGGATGATATTCTGATTTTTTCGGATGACTGGGACTCTCATGTCCAGCAAGTCAGGAGGGTTTTCCAGGTTTTGCGGTCTAATTCTTTGTGTGTGAAGGGTTCTAAGTGTGTTTTTGGGGTACAGAGGATTTCCTTTTTGGGATATATTTTTTCTCCCTCTTCCATTGAAATGGATCCTGTCAAGGTTCAAGCTATTTGTGATTGGACGCAGCCCTCTTCTCTTAAGAGTCTTCAGAAATTTTTGGGCTTTGCTAACTTTTATCGTCGATTTATTGCTGGTTTTTCGGATATTGCTAAGCCATTGACCGATTTGACTAAGAAGGGTGCTGATGTTGCTGATTGGTCCCCTGACGCTGTGGAGGCCTTTCGGGAGCTTAAGCGCCGTTTTTCCTCTGCCCCTGTGTTGCGTCAGCCTGATGTTGCTCTACCTTTTCAGGTTGAGGTCGACGCTTCTGAGATCGGAGCTGGGGCAGTGTTGTCGCAGAAAAGTTCTGACTGCTCCGTGATGAGGCCTTCTGCCTTCTTTTCCCGTAAATTTTCGCCCGCTGAGCGGAATTATGATGTTGGGAATCGGGAGCTTTTGGCCATGAAGTGGGCTTTTGAGGAGTGGCGCCATTGGCTTGAGGGGGCCAGACATCAGGTGGTGGTATTGACTGACCACAAAAACTTGATTTATCTTGAGACCGCCAGGCGCCTGAATCCTAGACAGGCGCGCTGGTCATTATTTTTCTCTCGGTTTAATTTTGTGGTGTCATACCTACCGGGTTCTAAGAATGTTAAGGCGGATGCCCTTTCTAGGAGTTTTGAGCCTGACTCGCCTGGTAACTCTGAGCCCACAGGTATCCTTAAGGATGGAGTGGTATTGTCAGCCGTTTCTCCAGACCTGCGGCGGGCCTTGCAGGAGTTTCAGGCGGATAGACCGGATCGTTGCCCACCTGATAAACTGTTTGTTCCTGATGATTGGACCAGTAGAGTCATCTCTGAGGTTCATTCTTCTGCGTTGGCAGGTCATCCTGGCATTTTTGGTACCAGGGATTTGGTGGCAAGGTCCTTCTGGTGGCCTTCCCTGTCACGAGATGTGCGAGGCTTTGTGCAGTCTTGTGACGTTTGTGCTCGGGCCAAGCCTTGTTGCTCTCGGGCTAGTGGATTATTGTTGCCCTTGCCTATTCCTAAGAGGCCTTGGACGCACATCTCGATGGATTTTATTTCAGATCTGCCTGTTTCTCAGAAGATGTCTGTCATCTGGGTGGTGTGTGACCGTTTCTCTAAGATGGTCCATTTGGTTCCTCTGCCCAAGTTGCCTTCTTCTTCCGAGTTGGTTCCTCTGTTTTTTCAAAATGTTGTTCGTTTGCATGGTATTCCTGAGAATATCATTTCTGACAGAGGGACCCAATTCGTGTCTAGATTTTGGCGGGCATTCTGTGCTAGGATGGGCATAGATTTATCTTTTTCGTCCGCTTTCCATCCTCAGACGAATGGCCAGACCGAGCGGACTAATGAGACCCTGGAGACATATCTGAGGTGTTTTGTGTCTGCTGACCAGGATGATTGGGTTGCTTTTTTGCCATTGGCAGAGTTCGCTCTCAATAATCGGGCCAGCTCTGCCACTTTGGTGTCCCCGTTTTTCTGTAATTCGGGGTTTCATCCTCGATTTTCCTCTGGTCAGGTGGAATCTTCGGATTGTCCTGGAGTGGATGCTGTGGTGGAGAGATTGCATCAGATCTGGGGGCAGGTGGTGGACAATTTGAGGTTGTCCCAGGAGAAGACTCAGCTTTTTGCCAACCGCCACCGTCGTGTTGGTCCTCGGCTTTGTGTTGGGGATTTGGTGTGGTTGTCTTCTCGTTTTGTCCCTATGAGGGTCTCTTCTCCTAAGTTTAAGCCTCGGTTCATCGGCCCGTATAAGATATTGGAGATTCTTAACCCTGTTTCCTTCCGTTTGGACCTCCCTGCATCCTTTTCTATTCATAACGTTTTTCATCGGTCATTATTGCGCAGGTATGAGGTACCGGTTGTGCCTTCCGTTGAGCCTCCTGCTCCGGTGTTGGTTGAGGGTGAGTTGGAGTACGTTGTGGAGAAAATCTTAGACTCTCGTGTTTCCAGACGGAGACTCCAGTATCTGGTCAAGTGGAAGGGATACGGCCAGGAGGATAATTCTTGGGTGAATGCATCTGATGTTCATGCCTCTGATCTGGTTCGTGCCTTTCATAGGGCCCATCCTGATCGCCCTGGTGGTTCTGGTGAGGGTTCGGTGCCCCCTCCTTGAGGGGGGGGTACTGTTGTGAATTTGGATTCTGGGCTCCCCCGGTGGCTACTGGTGGAATTGAACTGGTGTTTTCATCTTCTCTGTTCACCTGTTCCCATCAAGATGTGGGAGTCGCTATATAACCTTGCTGCTCTGTTAGTTGCTTGCCGGTCAACAATGTTATCAGAAGCCTCTCTGTGCTTGTTCCTGCTCCTAGACAACTACTAGATAAGTTGGACTCTTGTCCATGTTTGTTTTTGCATTTTTGTTCCAGTTCACAGCTGTAGTTTCGTTACTGTGTCTGGAAAGCTCTTGTGAACAGGAATTGCCACTCTGGTGTTATGAGTTAATGCCAGAGTTTTAAAGTAATTTCTGGATGGTGTTTTGATAGGGTTTTCAGCTGACCATGAAAGTGTCCTTTCTGTCTTCTGCTATGTAGTAAGTGGACCTCAAATTTGCTAAACCTATTTTCATACTACGTTTGTTATTTCATCTTAATTCACCGCCAATACATGTGGGGGGCCTCTGTCTCCTTTCGGGGTATTTCTCTAGAGGTGAGCTAGGACTAATATTTTCCTCTGCTAGCATTATTTAGTCCTCCGGCTGGTGCTGGGCATCTAGAATCAACGTAGGCATGCTACCCGGCCACTGCTAGTTGTGCGTTAGGTTTAGTTCATGGTCAGCTCAGTTCCCATCTTCCAAGAGCTAGTTCCTATATATGCTGATGCTATGTTCTCTTGCCATTGAGAACATGACACAGAAGGCTCCACATGACCCGAAGAAAAGCGAGGATGGAAACCAGAGTTGCAGAAAAAAGGCGAAACCAAGGTGGCGGAACTAGCCCGATTATTAAGGGCAAACTCAGCCAACGGCAAGAATGTCACCCAATCGTCCTGATCAGCAGAGACAAAACACCTCAAATAAGCCTCCAAAGTCTGATTGGTTCGCTCCGTCTGTCCATTAGTCTGAGGATGGAAAGCAGACGAAAACGACAAATCAATGCCCATCCTACTACAAAAGGATCGCCAGAACCTGGAAACGAACTGGGATCCTCTGTCTGACACAATATTCTCAGGGATGCCGTGCAAACGAACCACGTTCTGGAAAAACACAGGAACCAGATCGGAAGAGGAAGGCAGCTTAGGCAAAGGAACCAAATGGACCATCTTGGAGAAGCGATCACATATCACCCAGATAACGGACATGCCCTGAGATAGCGGAAGATCAGAAATGAAATCCATGGAGATATGTGTCCAAGGTCTCTTCGGGACAGGCAAGGGCAAGAGCAAACCGCTGGCACGAGAACAGCAAGGCTTAGCTCGAGCACAAGTCCCACAGGACTGCACAAATGACCGCACATCCCTTGACAAGGAAGGCCACCAAAAGGACCTGGCCACCAGATCTCTGGTGCCAAAAATTCCCGGGTGACCTGCCAACACCGAGGAATGAACCTCGGAAATGACTCTGCTGGTCCACTTATCCGGGACAAACAGTCTGTCAGGTGGACAAGACTCAGGCCTATCAGCCTGAAATCTCTGCAACACACGTCGCAGATCCGGAGAAATAGCTGACAAGATAACTCCATCTTTAAGAATACCAACAGGATCAGCGACTCCAGGAGCATCAGGCACAAAGCTCCTAGAAAGAGCATCGGCCTTCACATTCTTTGAGCCTGGTAAATACGAGACAACAAAATCAAAGCGGGAGAAAAACAATGACCAGCGGGCCTGTCTCGGATTAAGGCGTTTAGCAGACTCGAGATACATCAGATTTTTGTGATCAGTCAAGACCACCACACGATGCTTAGCACCCTCGAGCCAATGACGCCACTCCTCAAATGCCCATTTCATGGCCAACAACTCCCGATTGCCCACATCATAATTTCGCTCGGCAGGCGAAAACTTCCTAGAGAAAAAGGCACAAGGTTTCATAACAGAGCAACCAGGGCCTCTCTGCGACAAAACGGCCCCTGCCCCAATCTCCGAAGCATCCACCTCAACCTGAAAGGGAAGTGAGACGTCAGGCTGGCACAAAACAGGCGCCGAAGTAAACCGGCGTTTCAACTCCTGGAAAGCCTCCACGGCAGCAGGAGCCCAGTTAGCTACATCGGAGCCCTTCTTGGTCATATCCGTCAAAGGTTTCACAATGCTAGAAAAATTAGCGATAAAACGACGGTAGAAGTTAGCGAAGCCCAAGAACTTCTGAAGACTCTTAACTGACGAGGGCTGAGTCCAATCAAGAATAGCTCGGACCTTGACTGGGTCCATCTCCACAGCAGAAGGGGAAAAAATGAACCCCAAAAAGGGAACCTTCTGTACACCAAAGAGACACTTTGAGCCCTTGACAAACAAAGAATTTTCACGCAAAATTTTAAAGACCAACCTGACCTGCTCCACATGCGAATCCCAATTATCAGAAAAAACCAAAATATCATCCAGATAAACAATCAAAAATTTATCCAGATACTTCCGGAAAATGTCATGCATAAAGGACTGAAAAACTGAAGGCGCATTGGAGAGCCCAAAAGGCATCACCAAGTACTCAAAATGACCTTCGGGCGTATTGAATGCGGTTTTCCATTCATCACCTTGCTTAATGCGCACAAGGTTGTACGCACCACGAAGGTCTATCTTGGTGAACCACTTGGCACCCTTAATCCGGGCAAACAAGTCAGACAACAGCGGTAAAGGATACTGAAATTTGACAGTGATCTTATTTAAAAGCCGATAATCAATACAAGGTCTCAAAGATCCGTCCTTTTTAGCCACAAAAAAGAATCCCGCACCAAGAGGGGAAGAAGACGGACGAATATGTCCTTTCTCCAGAGACTCCTTGATATATGAACGCATAGCGGTATGTTCAGGTACCGACAGATTAAACAGTCTTCCCTTAGGAAATTTACTGCCTGGGATCAAATCTATAGCACAGTCACAGTCCCTATGAGGAGGCAGTGCACTGGACTCAGACTCACTGAAGACATCCTGATAATCAGACAAATACTCCGGAACTTCCGAAGGCGTAGAAGAAGCAATAGACACAGGCAGGGAATCCCCATGAATACCACGACAGCCCCAACTTGAGACTGACATAGCCTTCCAGTCCAGGACTGGATTATGGGTCTGTAACCATGGCAGCCCTAAAACAACCAAATCATGCATTTTATGTAAAACCAGGAAACGTATCACCTCGCGGTGTTCAGGAGTCATGCACATGGTAACCTGTGTCCAATACTGCGGTTTATTTGCTGCCAATGGTGTAGCATCAATACCCCTAAGAGGTATAGGATTTTCTAATGGTTCAAGAGTAAAACCACAGCGCTTAGCAAATGAGAGATCCATGAGACTCAGGGCAGCACCTGAATCTACAAACGCCATGACAGGATAAGATGACAGTGAGCAAATCAAAGTTACAGACAGAATAAATTTAGGTTGCAAATTACCAACGGTGACAGGACTAACAACCTTAGCTATACGTTTAGAGCATGCTGAGATAACATGTGTAGAATCACCACAGTAGTAGCACAAGCCATTCCGGCGTCTATGAATTTTCCGCTCATTTCTAGTCAGGATTCTATCACATTGCATTAAATCAGGTGTCTGTTCAGACAACACCATGAGGGAATTTGCGGTATTGCGCTCCCGCAACCGCCGGTCAATTTGAATAGCCAGTGCCATAGTATCATTCAGACCTGTGGGAATGGGAAAACCCACCATAACATTCTTAATGGCTTCAGAAAGGCCATTTCTAAAATTAGCGGCCAGTGCACACTCGTTCCAATGTGTCAGCACGGACCATTTCCGAAATTTTTGGCAATACACTTCAGCCTCGTCCTGCCCCTGAGACATAGCCAGCAAGGCCTTTTCTGCCTGAATCTCAAGATTGGGTTCCTCATAAAGTAAACCGAGCGCCAGAAAAAACGCATCAAGATCAGCCAATGCCGGATCTCCTGGCGCCAGCGAAAAAGCCCAATCCTGAGGGTCGCCCCGTAAGAACGAAATAACAATTTTTACTTGCTGAGCAGAATCTCCAGATGAACAGGGTCTCAGGGACAAAAACAATTTACAATTATTCACGAAATTCCTAAACTTAAACCTGTCTCCGGAAAACAGTTCAGGAATCGGTATTTTAGGTTCTGACCTAGGATTTCTGATAACATAGTCTTGTATGCCCTGCACACGAGTAGCCAGCTGGTCCACACTTGTAATCAAGGTCTGGACATTCATGTCTGCAGCAAGCATAGCCACTCTGAGGTAAAGGGGAAGAAGAAAAAAAAAACTCAGAATCTTCTTTCTTATAATCCCTCTTCTGCAATGCATTAAACATTTAATATGGGCCTGGCAAACTGTTATGACCCCAATGGCGAGGGTCTCAGAGGAACGTGGAAGTCTGTAGAATACAAAAATCCAGCTCATAGGGAAGTGGTAACTGGGTTGACCATATATCTACTCCTAACGCCAACACTAGAAGTAGCCGGGGATCATTCCTACGTTGATTCTAGATGACACGCGCCAGCCGGAGAATCTAGCTACCCCTAGTAGAGGAAAACAAAGACCTTTCTTGCCTCCAGAGAAGGGGACCCCAAAGCTGGATAGAAGCCCCCCACAAATAATGACGGTGAGGTAAGAGGAAATGACAAACACAGAAATGAACCAGGTTTAGCACAGAGAGGCCCGCTTACTGATAGCAGAATAAAGAAAGGTAACTTATATGGTCAACAAAAACCCTATCAAAATCCACACTGGAAATTCAAGAACCCCCGAACCGTCTAACGGTCCGGGGGGAGAACACCAGCTCCCTAGAGCTTCCAGCAAAGGTCAGGATATAGATTTGGAACAAGCTGGACAAAAATACAAAACCAAAACAAATAGCAAAAAGCAAAAGGCAGACTTAGCTGATATAACTGGAACCAGGATCAGTAGACAAGAGCACAGCAGACTAGCTCTGATAACTACGTTGCCAGGCATTGAACTGAAGGTCCAGGGAGCTTATATAGCAACACCCCTAACTAACGACCCAGGTGCGGATAAAAGGAATGACAGAAAAACCAGAGTCAAAAAACTAGTAACCACTAGAGGGAGCAAAAAGCAAATTCACAACAGTCTCCGTAGTTGGCTTTGTAGACTCCTTCCTAGTCCTTCTGACTTTAGGACCCAGTGGCAACCTCCCCCGGCTCTAATTGACACACCCTGGACCAGGGTGTTTATAGACTCCCTGCTTCCTCCTGAGAGTTGCCGGTGATATTTCCATTTCCCACTGTTGAGGCTTGGAGCTATAGCAGTCGGCTATCTTCCTCTTTGGTGTGTGGAAGACATCTGTGTTTCTGTCTGAGTCCACTCAAGTTAAGTGTTCTCCTTGTTTGTCTATCCCATCTGTCTTTAGTTATAGCGGGGATCGACCAGCGCATACCCCGTCCTTCCCTAAGCAGGGCTTACTGCTAGGGTCAAGCATGGTTTAGGTCACCTGCTTGGCGATAGGTGTGAAACCTATATAGGGACGCTTAGGGCAGACAGGGTGACGTTAGATCTGCCTAGGGATCTCCACTCCTCTCTTCCCCTCATCCCTTTGTGTTGCACTTAGTCTTTCCTACACTGTGAGTGACAGGTGTGCTCCTGAACAACAAAGAGGCAACAACCCCCTTTAATTGCTGAGCTTTGTGTATAGCAGGGGCTGAGTTTGCAGGGCATATGGTCCAGTATATGGGTGCCAAGGGGGAATTTGCACCAACAAACCATTTTTCTTTGGCCAGTGTAGTTACCGGTACATACAGTGGCGGGGCAATCAGCTGAATCTTTGCTCTGGGTGCAATGATCATACACCGGTCTGAACAATTTCAGGTCATTTATCATTTGTATGAATTCTGGCTGCATGTATGGTCCACTGAATAAGCAGTCAGGCACATTGTATCGACCTTCCGTACAGTTCATATAGTTCAGCAGCCGGGATAAAATGTACAAATCCCCAGATATAACTCTTATAGAGCGGACTTTAGGGAGGTGTAAGGAACATTTATATCACAGGCAGTCATATGGAATTAATATGTGAGTCCTGCTCTGCCTCCTTCTACTGGAAAATCAGTATATGCTGCTCAGAACTACGGGACATAAAAATAAAAGCTAAACATACTGAATGATGCGTCCGCAGCCACAGTGTAGGAGGACGAGGGGCTTCCCAGTACACATTTCGGGTGGGCTTGTCTTTACTATGGGTCCCCTAATTGCCTTCTGTGCAGAATGAATATCGTACATCATTATCCACGTACATCATTCATTATTTCCTAGAGTCAGATAATGGACGGTTCTTGTTCTGGATGATTTCATTATTTGTTTATTTGTTTTTTTTTGTTACATAGATAGAATTGCAGAGATTGTGCACATAAAACACATTGGGATACAATGTTGCAATCCCGGTCACACATCCCTACACACAAGGTAACCCCCCTCCTCGGTCCAATTAAAATGCATCCTTCTGCCACCAACCGGAAAACAGCTTTGCATCCACCAATGGTTGTGTGGATAACATCCCGGCTCCATAGGGCTGCATGTCCCCCCTTCACTCCCCACCTCTAAGCAGCGAGCGTGAGGATTGATCAGCAGGTCCCTGCTGAGCTGCTTGTATGTAACAAGGCAGCGTCCACACCATGCTCCCTGCACCTTAACGCCGTCCTGCCTGCCTCCCTCACTACTGCATTATAGGTTTTCCTTCCGTATAAAGGGGACGCTGCTTTTAAGTCCCTACAAGGCTGTGGGGGGGGGGTTTATTATTATTTTTTTTAATTATTATTATTTTTTTATTTCTTTTTTTTTCATTCATTCCATCCAGTCTCACCAGAGCTCTGCATCGAGACAGGACGCGCGTCAAGGAGACAAGGTGACAGAAAAGCAAGTCTTTATTGATGGTGAGGACCGAAAGGATCTCAATTGGGCGTCACAAGAACGGACAGGTTTATCCAGCAAGAGAGGGGGGGGAGAAGAAGCAAAGACAGCCATCCCCCCCTCCCTCTCCATCCCCGGCCCTCCTCCCCCCTTTTCTCTTGAGGATTTTCCTTGCATCTGGATCCCAGTGGAAAGAGAGAAGAGAAGATGACCACGGTTGGGAAAGATGGTGGTGGAATACCGCACATGCAGTACGTTGGGCCATACCGGCTTGAGAAGACACTGGGAAAGGGGCAGACAGGTGAGTGCTGCCGGAAACAAAGATGTAGGAGGGGAGGGCTGGGTGGGAGCAATTCTTCAATCTGTGGGAGGACCTGGGATCAGAAATGGTCTTCATGGTGCAAAGAATGTAGAACCCATAAGTCAACACCATCCTGCAGGCTGGCTTTCCCTACATCTGGTGGAGGCTTACGGGCCTGGATCACCAGGGCTGGAGTGGAGTGGGGTGGAGATGGACAATATGGAACCAAGAGGTAGAAAGCAACTTCCAAGAGGTTGTAGTTGAGTAGTGGTGTGTGGGCGTCAGGAGATGAGGAGGCAGTGACACTCCAGCAGCTGACATGTCTTGTAGGCACCAGATCCGGCCACTGTTCTCCTAGTCAGGACCGGCATCTACAGAAGTGCACCGTCATGGCATCTCTGTAGGTTCCCTCCAGCTGTAAACTTTGTGACTGAGACCACTACAGATGTTAGCGAGCAGTAAGCCATCATTTATGACATGTGCTCTGGGGATACACACCGCTTCTCCAGACATCCAGATTTTTACTGGACTTTTGCTTCTGGTTAATGGGGGCAACCCTCGGCAGTCTGTTGATTTTGCAGGTCTAGTGCATGGGATGGGATAGGGGCACAGAGCTGCAGAGGGCTCGCCGTTGCCTTTGTCTGCCTGGTTGGCAGTGAGCTGGATCTTGTAGGAAGCTTCTCCGGCCAACGCTCTGCCACAACTTTCTCTCCACTTGTGAAGGACACAGGACTTCCTAAAAGGTGTGCACTGGGGAACAACAACTCCCAACAGCAGCTGACAATTCGCCAAAAGGCTAACCTTCTTTGTCTGAATCCAGTTAACCCCAAACTTGCCCTAAGCATGTAGCCCATCTTATCTGCACTTACTCAGCTATTGTTCCCTGTTATCAGACACTTTTGGTTGAGACAAGGCTGACTGTTAAGGTTCTGCGACAAGATGGGACAACCAATAGGAATTCTAGAAAAATGTCCGCTCCTAATATCACTGCTACATCTATCGCTGAGTGCACAGCAGAGTGGAAGCTATTGTTCCCTGTTATCAGCCATAGCCAGTCGAGATGTGGCGGCCTGTAAAGTTCCGCAACAAGATGACTGATAGGAAGTCTAGAAAAATGCGCGTTCCCAATATCACTAATAAGTCTGTATACTCTTGAGTGGAATCTATTGTTCCCTGTTATCAGCCATTTCAAGCAAACTGTCAGGAAGTCCAGGAAAATGTCTGCCCCCACGATCACTACTTTCTGTCTTGTATATGGCATTGATGTACATACGTATATGTTGTATTTGCAGCCGTGTTTATGCGTTGAACTTTTATAAAGTGCTGGCGGCCCTCGCAGTGTACTGATCGCGGGGCGGCCGTTCTGTAATTTAGGGATTTTACTAATATTAAAGAGCATTTAGGCATTTGTATTATGGGGACAGATAATCCCCTGACTACAGATGTGCAGGGCCGTGTGTAGATGGCAGTCATTGCCATGCACTGCTGATTACGCCATCAAACAGAGACCGGCTTCACGTCTAGCCCGTCCAATGGCGGACGCAGACGGAGGAGGGCCCCTGTGCGAGAACAGTGTATGGGCCCTGTGCAGTCCAATATCTCCCCATAATGCACAATTACACCTGCTTGGTGCTGGCAATGGGCCCCTTATCTCCTAGGCCCCTGTGTGGCTGCACATGTTGCACCAATGATTTGTCCGTCCGGAGTCCGTCCTGTCCCGTGATGTACGGCCGGGCCCGTTGTATACATCATGGCTGTACCCGTCTGGCAGTGTAAGGGTAAAGTCCCATTTTGACAGCGCTGGCGGCGTGCATGCTTGCGTGCTACCATCCGTCATACAGGGGAACAATAGCCACAGCTCAGATCCTCAAGGGCTTTGGGAAGGGGGGATGTGTCGTGTCCAAGGAGGGTTAGGAAATAGACGGATACAGCTATACATTGGTCTCTTTTATTTTGTGGAAGGAGAAGCAGGTGCTGGGGCTGACCGGTGTGTAATTAGCCTGGGGGTGAATACTCAGCTGATACTTCCAGCAATGTGAAAATTATCCATATGCCCCCCTTCTGTCAGTGCACACACAAAGGCAGATGACCCGCATCCCCCCCGCACAAAGACGCACACACAATATGTCAGGACATATCGCCCGAGACATACACCTCTCACCTCTGACACCAAATACACGTCACACCACAGACAAAGGTCTGATGTAACCCCAGACATCCAGGACTGTACACTGCACTGGTGTAATATCTACACTGTGTATATATGTGTGTCCGGGAATAGATAGATAGATAGATAGATAGATAGATAGATAGATAGATAGATAGATAGATAAACAGATGATAGATAGATAGATAGATAGATAGATAGATGATAGATAGATAGATAGATAGATAGATAGATAGATACATAGATAGATAAATAGATAGATGATAGATAGATGATAGATAGATAGATAGATAGATAGACAGATAGATAGATAGATAATAGATAGATGATAGATAGATAGATAGATAGATAGATGATAGATAAATAGATGATAGATAGATAGATAGATAGATAGATAGATAGATAGATAGATAGATAATAGACAGATAGATAGATAGATAGATAGATAGATAGATAGATAGATAGATAGATAGATAGATAGATACAGTGGGTACGGAAAGTATTCAGACCCCTTTACATTTTTCACTCTTTGTTTCATTGCAGCCATTTGGTAAATTCAAAAAAGTTCATTTTTTTCACATTAATGCACCCCATCTTGACAGAAAAAAAAACAGAAATGTAGAAATTTTTGCAAATTTAATAAAAAAGAAAAAATGAAATATTACATGGTCATAAATATTCAGACCCTTTGCTCAGACACTCATATTTAAGTCACATGCTGTCCATTTCCTTATGATCCTTCTTGAGATGGTTCTACTCCTTCGTTGGAGGCCAGCTGTGTTTAATTAAACTGATAGGACTTGATTTGGAAAGGCGCACACCTGTCTATATAAGACCTCACAGCTCACAGTGCATGTCAGACCAAATGAGAATCATGAGGTCAAAGGAAATGGCCAAGGAGCTCAGAGACAGAATTGTGACAAGGCACAGATCTGGCCAAGGTTACAACAGAATTTCTGCAGTACTCAAGGTTCCTAAGAGCACAGTGGCCTCCATAATCCTTAATGGAAGATGTTTGGGACCACCAGCAGTCTTCCTAGACCTGTCCGTCCAGCCAAACTGAGCAATCGTATGAGAAGAGCCTTGGTGAGAAAGGTAAAGAAGAACCCCAAGATCACTGTGGCTGAGATGCATTAGGGAGACGGGAGAAAGTTCCACAAAGTCAACTATCACTGCAGCCCTCCACCAGTCGGGCCTTTATGGCAGAGTGGCCTGACGGAAGCCTCTCCTCAGTGCAAGACATATGAAAGCCTGCATAGAGATTACTAAAAAACACATGAAGGACTCTCAGACTATGAGAAATAAGATTCTCTGGTCTAATGAGATGAAGATAGACCTTTTTAGTGATAATGCTAAGTTTTATGTGTGGAGAAAACCAGGCACTGCTCATCACCTGCTCAATACAATGCCAACAATGAAACATGGTGGTGGCAGCATCATGCTATGGGGGTGGTTTTCAGCTGCAGGGACAGTACGACTGGTTGCCATTGAAGGAAACATGAATGCGGCCAAGTACAGGAAGGCAAACCTCTTCCAGAGTGCTCTGGACCTCAGACTTGGCCAAAGGTTCACCTTCCAACAAGACAATGACCCTAACTGAATACTTACGACCATGTGATATTTCAGTTTTTCTTTTTTAATACATTTGAAAAAAAAATACTACATTTCTGTTTTTTTTCAGTCAAGATGGGGTGCAGAGTGTACATTAATGAGAAAAAATGAACTTTTTGGAATTTACCAAATGGCTGCAATGAAATAAAGTAAATATAAGAAAACTGACTGAACAGCAATATAGTCTGAACTGGTGCACCGGGACTATGTTGCTGTTCAGTCAGTTTTCTTATATTTACTATGTACTATTTTTTCTGACTTGAACGCCCCGCCCTTCACCATGCTGTGATTTTAATTACATCCAAACACAGTTGGTTCTGACCTTCCTATAAAAGCAGGCTTTACCATGTTATTAGCCATAGGTAAGTGTTCACACTAGGCAGTCAGCTCAGTTACCCATCCGATCTGAGATTACCTTGACGTTTGGTGGATGGGCTCACAACTTTTGGCCAAATCTTGTGCTAAGAATCTCATGTGTTTTTTCATAAATTTCACAAGCCATTATGCTATTCACATTTCATGTATTGCACATTTCCTTGCCTTAGCACAGTAAGTTTTGAGTGCAGCCATTGATCTATTTGCAATGAAATAAAGAGTGAAAAATTTAAAGGGGTCTGGATACTTTCCGTACCCACTGTAGATGATAGATAGATAATTCATAGATATGTAATAGATAGATAGATAGATAATAGATTAATGATAAATAGATGATAAATAGATAGATGATAGATAGATGATAGATAATAGATTGATGATAGATAGATAGATAGATAGATAGATAGATAATAGATAGATGATAGATAGATAATAGATTAATGATAGATGATAAATTTGTAGATAGATAATAGATAGATGATAGATAGATGATAAATAGATGATAGATAATAGATAGATAGATAATAGATGATAGATAATAGATAGATACATAGATAGATGATAGATAGATGATATACTGATTTTTCACTATAATTATAGAAATACTGCAAGAGAGAGAATGAATGAATGAAACAAGCAATGATCTCCTAAGGCTGTGCTCACGTTGTCATTATGTGTTATGTTCTTACAAGCGCCATGATGAATTCTTTATGATCAGTTTTGTAATGGATCCTATTGACTATAATGGGGCTGTCAGACGACTTCTATTTATTTTTTCCTACACAGACTAGCACAGAAACATGTCCGACCACAAAGCAATAGCAACATGGTGATAAATAATGGAAGTGTGAGCGTAGCCTTCCTGCAGCCATGTCACAGGCTGACACCAGGCTGACCAGTGTGTAGAGCGTGTCTGATCGTATTATGCACAGGAGGTCTGCAGCACACGGGGACGGCTCCCTCCACAATCACAGATTGACCTGAGGTGTATCCAATTCTAATAAGACGCGGAATTATTCAGACTGATCATAAAGGTGCAGATGTGTTACCAGCACCAGCAGCAGGAGGTGAGACATCTGCCAACCTACGGGTCGCCCCATACATCACTAGTGGAGCGTCTTACACCTCACCAGCGGCTCATATACCATCTTTACTTGGTTTCATGACATTTTCCAAGATATTGGTTAAACTGTTTTAGTTACTACGTGTCCAGGGGTCAAAATGTATTGTTGTATAGTTCACATGGGCACTGACCAGCCTAGAGGCGGCCATAGAGTTGATATAAGATTTTGGCTATCCTGACAATTCCTCTTTAGACCTTGGAACGGTTGAATGTGTAGGATTATTTCAGGAGGGCAGGAGTATATATGGCTGCCAGACACATTACTGCATTTTCACCAGTTTTTACCTCTTCTATTTCTTTTTTCAATCAGATCATTTTTTTTATTGTGAAATATATCAAAATACAGTCACATTCCAATTTTGTTTTAAGAAACAATCAAAACTAAATCAAAAAATACAAAAAAAAAAAAATGTCATTGCGAACCAAATAAAAACCAATTGAGTTTTTAGTATCTACTTTATAATTGTCTAAGGGTCACTTCTGTCTGTTCTTCTGTCTTTCTTTCTGTCTGTCTGTCACGGATATTCATTGGTCGCGGCCTCTGTCTGTCAAGGAATCCAAGTCGCTGATTGGTCTCGCCAGCTGCCTGTCATGGCTGCCGCGACCAATCAGCGACGGCCACAGTCTGATTAGTCCCTCCCTACTCCCCTGCAGTCACTGCCCGGCGCCCGCTCCATACTCCCCTCCAGTCACCGCTCACACAGGGTTAATGCCAGGGGTAACGGACCGCGTTATGCCACGGGTAACTCACCCTATGCCTATGCAGCATCAATAGTAAAAAGATCTAATGTTAAAAATAATAAAAAAAATAAAAAATCATTATATACTCACCTTCCGCCGCCTTTCCCGCACCTCGCGACGCTCCGGTGACCGCTCCATGCAGGCGGCAGGTTCCGGTGCCAAGGATGGTATGCGAGAAGGACCTTCCATGACGTTACGGTCATGTGACCGCGACGTCATCACAGGTCCTGCGCTCATACCAACCCTGGGACCGGAAGCTGACGCGTGCACCGCACACAGGGCCAGGACTTCAACAGGCCTTCGGAGGGTGAGTATATGTTTATTTTTTATTTTAAGTATGTATACTACGTGGCTCTGCTGTATACTCCGTCGCTGTGCAATATACTACGTGGCTGGGCAATATACTACGTACGTGGCTGGGCAATATACTAAGTGGCTGGGCAATATACTACATGGCTGGGCAATATACTACGTACGTGGCTGGGCAATATACTACGTGACTGGGCAATACACTACGTGGCTGGGCAATATACTACGTGGCTGGGCAATATACTACGTAGCTGTCCAATATACTACGTGACTGGGCAATATACTACGTGACTGGGCAATATACTACGTGACTGGGCAATATACTACGTGGGCTGAGCAATATACTACGTGGGCTGGGCAATATACTACGTGGCTGGGCAATATACTACGTGGCTGGGCAATATACTACATGGCTCGGCAATATACTACGTGGCTGGGCAATATACTACGTGGCTGGGCAATATACTACGTGGCTGTGCAATATACTACGTGGCTGGGCAATATACTACGTACTTGGCTGGGCAATATACTACGTGACTGGGCAATATACTACGTGACTGGGCAATATACTACGTGGCTGGGCAATATACTACGTGGCTGGGCAATATACTACGTGACTGGGCAATATACTACGTATGCTATTAAATAGATGTGGACATGAAAATGTACACATCGGTACCTGCGCTGGTATAGCTGCCTATCAGTACTACTTCCCCACAGAATGTAAAACAAAGGAAAAAGGGAATGATATAAGCCCAAGGCTGAATTAATAAACTTAAAATCAGTGAACCAGCATGCACGCCTGGTTAAAAAGAATGATCGATTCTTACCCTTAATGTGAAGCCATAAGGGAAGTAAAAGTCATCCTGAATGAAAGTCTGCTGTTGAGGAAAGTTCTCCAGATTCCGCTTGATTGCTCGGGCCGGTAACAATTCGTGCAACCCCCGTATGCAACACAGCAATCTCGTGGAGACAACTCGAATCCCCCTCCGGTGCGAGCAGTGTAAACGGCGCCTGCGCAGGACCTGTGAGCCGTGGTGACGTGACCGCGCACGTGACGAGGGGTGCGAGTACGGATGGCGATATGGACCAAAAGAACAGAACAACGCGTTTCGGAGACGTCTGTCTCCTTCCTCAGGTATGGTCCATACCTCCCCATAATGGTCCTTATATAGACGCCAGCCGTACTAAAAGTTATTGAAACCCAAAAAGTTCAATCCCACTGTTCAAACCCTTGGGGATAATAGTGTCCAAAGTAAAAATCCATTTGGTTTCGGATCTAGACATGGATTTAATGAAACTCCCTCCTCTCCAATGTGGATGTATTCTTTCAATTCCCGTAATCTTCATGCTTTGTACTTTTCCCGCATGGTACTCAATAAAATGCTTCGAGAGTGGGTGTCCCAGAAATTTATTATTAATGTTCCGGATATGTTCGTTAATTCGAACCCGCAAGGATCTTTTAGTACGTCCAACGTATATTTTATTGCAGGGGCATACGATGGTATAAATGACCCCTGTAGAAGAACAAGTTATAAATTCTTCGATCCTCAATTCGGTATTCCCAATCTTCTGTTGTTTCTGTGTTTGAGTGTTATTACACATGTTGCACTTTTTACAGGGGAAAAAACCTTTTAAAACATTCCGTGAGAGAGTAGTTTGAATAGATGCTGGTTTCTTTTGCACTGTCGGAGCAATATAAGTACCTAAACTACAGCTTTTCCTATAAATAAAACGAGGTACTTCTGTGATATTGTCCCCCAGTATCTTATCTTTTTTCAATAAATGCCAGTGTTTTCTCACTATACCTCGTAGGATATTTGAATTTGGATTGTACTGGGTAATTATTGGAATACAATCCAGATTGTCATTTTTTAATTTAGTAATGGGATTTATCAGATCCTGACGTGGTTTCAAAAGTGCTGCATCCCTAGATTCCTTCAGCATATCCAAATTATACCCCTTTTCCAAGAATTTAGTAGTTAGAGCTTCCGCTTCATCCTCAAAATCCTGTGGCTTGGAGCAATTCCTATTTAATCGCATATATTGACTTTTTGGAATGTTCAAAAGCCATTGTGGAAGGTGACTACTGTCTAACGGGATGAAACTATTGGTATCTGTTGGTTTATTGAAAGTTCGAGTTTGAATAGTACCCCCCTCAATAAAAATGGTCAGGTCTAAAAAATTAATTTGATGTGCACTAGTATTACTTGTAAAATTTAAAAAAAATTCATTTTTATTTAAATTAATTAAAAACTGATTTAGGGCCTCCTATTAGTGGTCATGTGAGAGAATCTCCTCCAAAAAAGTCGGTGCCCTCCAGAGGAAATAAATCAGTTGAACCTAGGATAGGGGCAAAAGGTTCTAAAAGATTACCCACCAAACCAGCCAGACACCCTTTTTTTCATCCGGCCCCAAAAAAATCCGTAAACGGGGGTGCAGAGGTGGGAATTATTTACAATCCTCTGTGGTGATTGTTGTACTTGCTGCAGGCAAACTGCCTTGTGACTCATAGCGCCACTCATAACTTTCTTTTTGAGTGGCAATATACTACGTGGCTGGGCAATATACTACGTGGACATGCATATTCTAGAATACCCGATGCGTTAGAATCGGGCCACCATCTAGTTTACATATAATTATCCAAGACCCTTTTGTTTCCCGAAACCAAAATCTAACACTTTGGGTATGTGAGTTTGGGACTAGAGATGATTTAGGAGATTTTTCAGGTTTATGACAAGGAAATGTGCAGACAGTCTATCATAGTGTTTCTGAGAAGTTCTGAGGTGTTACCTCCTCACTAAATTGGAAGGTATCACAATAGATTCTGATACCATCATTGCCTCAATAGATGTTGAGGCATTGTATAGTAGTATCAGGCATCAAGATGGCCTGAGAGCCGTCAACTTCTATTTGAGTGAGAGGGGGGTGCATCTTGGACCACACAATGGATTCCTGATTGAGCTGTTGAGTTTTGTTTTGCAGCGGAATTTCTTTCTCTTTAATGACAAATACTACCACCAGCTCAGGGGCAGAGCAATGGGGAGCCCTTGTGCCCCCACTTATGCTAATTTGCTCCTGGGCTGGTGGGAGGACACTTTTGTGTTTCGGGATGAGGATGAGCTTTGGGGCCCCAGGATTGTATTCTGGTGCCGATATATAGATGACATACTCGTTCTCTGGAAAGGGGACACAGAGTCCTTTACCGGGTTTATGCGGTACCTCAAAAGTAATATCGAGGGTATGACATTCACATATGAGATAGGGATGGATAAGATCACCTTCCTGGATGTCCTCATTTTGAGACAAAGTGATGGGCTCCTGAGTACCACGATTTTTCGGAAACGCATGGCTACAAATAGCCTATTGAGGTGGGAGAGCCATCACCCGTGTCCTTTAAAGAGGGGGATCCCCAAGGGACAGTTTTTCAGATTACGGAGAAACTGCTCGAGGATGGGCGATTTTGAAGCAAAATCCTTGGATCTGAAACATCGGTTTGAAGATAGGGGCTACCCGAGTGATATCATTGATTCCGCATATCATGCTGCATACAATGCCAACCGGGCTTCGTTGTTGGTACCTAAGAGAAACGTGGATATAGTACCTATTACACGCCTCATTGGTACGTATGATGGCTGGGACATATCTGCAGTCCAGCCGTGTGTAACATGGGCGCGCGCCAATGGGTGGAGACTGACCCTGCGCGGCACTGAAGCCGAAGGGAGGAATAGGGGCAGGGACTCGCCTACCCAGCCTCCCTACAGCGTGGAGCGCATCTGCGGTCCAGGCAACGCATGCGCTATGGCCTTAGGGCTGATCCCACATGACACCCCTGGGAGAAGTACGTCATACATGTGGGCTGGAACGCAATTGCGGTCCAGCGAAGTGTATTATGGGTGCGCGCCGGTGGGTGGAGACTGGCCCCACGTGGCAATGAATCCAGAAGGGAGGATGTTATATATTGTGTATGGATGAGTGGCGTTCCGGTACCCTCTCACTATCTGGACGGTCAATACCCCCTGATGAACCCCCGGTACTCCCACGGGGGGAAACGCGTCGGGTATAATTAGGGATGATATCCCGATTGGAAGTCTTCTTACGTGGCTGAATGGATGCCCCCAGCGCTTCAGATGGAGTACTGGGAATCAGATGAGTAAAAGCGCTTTATAGATTTTAGTGGCTGATTTATCAAAATGAAATGTCGCCATTTGAGCGGTTGAAAATGACAATTTGCTTAAAGATCTCTGTGGGATACATTTGTGTGTTTCATTTTGGGGTTACCACTCCGTTAGTAATACTCAGATGTTAAATAGTCACTTGACCATCTGGTTGCTGTATTTATGTATCCGCAGGGCTGACCTCAGTATTATGTGTGTATTATGAGTCAGTTGGAGTCCATCAATGAGCATTTTGGATAAACAAGACATTAATAATTTTTTTTTCTGCCCAAAAGATTGGTTGGATTTATATGAATACCCTATTAAGGGTCTTTGTCTGGGGCAGGGAAACTAATTTTGTGTTTTTTTACTGAGTTTTGTTCTTTTGAGTTTTTTCTAAATATATTCTTTTCAAGTTTTGCTGATTTTTTATATTGCTTTCATCTTTTTGGGTAACCAATATATTGGGACACGACTTGTTAGGGATCACAGGGAATATATAGGGCTATCAGGGCCAGTCGTCGTGGAGCGGGGGCGCCAACCGCAGAAACTTAGGGTGCCAACCTCCGCAGGCAGGTAGCGATCAGTATTAGGGCACCTGACAGGGTCAGATAGTCTACATCTTATGTATTCCTGTGGTAACTTATATTTGTATTAATGTCTTCAAATTTGGAACAAAGAGGTTTTAGCTTTATTTATTAAAAGTTATATTTTAGGGATCCTTGTGTTTTTGGTTTTTTCTTGGTCTAGGATTCCGTTTTGTACTTGCTTTGGTGGTTTTGTTGTAAGTTCTGAGGTGTTAACCATTGTTCCCATAGCATTATACAGTTTTAAGGTTGTTTTTAAATATATATTACCCTTTCCATACATAAGACATTATTTAGTTTGGATTCAATTTTTCTTTCTTTGCTGGGAGGATTTTTCTGTCCAATGTAGTGCTAATAGTTTTCTAGCTTGAAATAGCACTCAGGAGATAGCTGTAGCTATAGGGGAATCCGGCAGGCTCTATTTCTAATTTGCAATTGACACTGAGCTGGTGGATGAAAGATGTCTGTCACACAAAAAGATGGGATTCCTGCTCTTTTTCCCTTTGGTAGCATACAGAGAGAATCAGCAGAGGCGTAGAGAAAATTATACAGAACTACTAAGCAGTGTAGATGTGAATCCAGCACCTGGATAAGCTGGCTAGAATCTGCACAGTCTGTTTCTCCACCTCTTACTCTACTCCTCACTCTTTCTCCACGATCCCCACTCCATAGAGTATAGTAGGAAGTGTAACATGCTGTGTTACATACAGTGTGACTGTGGCATAATAGATGTGCACCTATTCTGATCCTCAGGTAAGGGGTTCCTGGCTAATAGTAAATGAAAAAAAAAAAAAAACGTTCCAGCTCTTCTTAATAAAATACTTGACTTTATTTCATGCTTTTAAAATACAAATAGCCCCACGGACAACGCACAGGAGGACATGAGCTACGCTTTTCTATCGCTGCTGCCGTGATCTTTATCAAAGGATTACCCCTGAAGGTGGAGATGCCTGGGCCTCATTCCTTCCTCTGTTCCTACGTACCACTAGTCTATACAGTGTATGGGGAAATACAAAACAGGACAGACGGGGCAGAAATGGAGGCACAATCACACAACACGCTCTTAGGCAAATACACAAAGGAATGAAAAGTGTACAGCCCGAGAGGCAACAAAGTAATATTAAGATACTAGGAGAAAAGGAAAAGGTTGACCAAACAACGTTCACAACAACGTTAGAAATAACTAGGATGTGTCCACCTCTTCAGAGGAGCTGCAGCTCTAGAAGTCGACGCCTGAGTCACTCTGTGCTAACCATGGCTATCTATGGAGTCACAAGGAGGATTATCTGAACCTGTGGAATCCACAGACCCCTGACACCACCATGACAGTCGGAGATGTTTGTGACACTTCACTTTACTGGTAGTCCGCCTTGCTTTGACCAAGACTTATTTGAGATGTTCTTTCAGAGTGAATTATGAGTTCAGTAAGCGGGAGGGGGGTTGGGAAGAAGTGGCTTGTAAGAGGAGAAAGAAGAAGGCATATCTTTCAAAGATTATTCTATTCGCTTGTACTATTGATTTATACAAAGTAAAGTTTCTTGAAAGCACAGTTCCTATTTAAAATGTCTTTTAACTCAAGATACCTACAAACTGGAGGTGCAACCCCACCGGCAATACACTGTTTTGTTCTCCTGGTTAGGCTTTATTCACATTTGTGCAGTGGCTTCTGTCCATAACAGAAATCAGTGCTATGTCAGATATGTTGTATGGTGGATCCCAAGGGCACAAGACAGGAGCCATTGAGTTGTAACGCGTTCTGATACACGGGTAGCCTGCGTCAGCAGCCTTAGACTGAGCAGCGTTATAAGAATAAGACCCAATGCAACCGACCATATCATGACTCCATATAAGTTAGGCATTATATGGCAGCTGCAGTAATCTTTTGGTCACTACTGGGAGAAATCTATGCATGAGTCCTAAACTTTTAAAGAGAATCTGTCACTAGGGTTTTTGCTAACCCATCTGAGAACAGCATGATGTACAGACAGAGACCCTGATTCCAGTGATGTATCACTTAATGGGCTGCTTGCTTCAGTTTTGATTAAAACTGTGGATTAAAAACAATTTTATCTGCTGCAGATCTAGCAGTGCTCAGAATGCTGAGCTCTGTATATCCCTGCCCGCACTACTGATTGGCAGCTTTCTGTGTACACTGTGCATAGGCAGAAAGCTGCCAATCACTGGTGGGGGTGTGGTTGGACTACCTGGCAGCAGGTTTGCACGTCCTCTAGTTATAATCTCCTGCTGATAAAACAGTTTTATCAAAACTACAGCAAGCAGCCCAGTAAGTGACATATCACCAGTATCAGAGTCTCTGCCCCTACATCAGATTAGGTAGTAGATTCCCTTTAAAAACTTGTCAGTGGCAGATTTATCTGTAATGTCTTTGAAAGTCATGTATTCTGTTCAGAAAATGAATGGAGCAAAACTACAAAACTTTCTTCTTACGTCCTAAATCTGAGTGCAGAATGCAGGTATCACGTACGGGGACAGGTGCGATAGTCGCTGCATTTCAGAGTCTTGTCCTCATATTATGTTATTTTAGGTATGACCTCCAGGAAACATTCCCACCTGTGCACATATCCATTACCTTCTCTACCTTTGTCTGTGTATTCTCCGAGGCCCCTGATTAGATCCACTTCTGGTCCGCAGATGTTCATTCCCATTAACCAGAGCGGTGAACACCTTGCTTTCCAGCAGGCTTCTCGTTGCCACCTAATCATTTGGGCTCGTATTAACAGTTCGTGCGCTGTACGTATGCAAAACTGATAGCATACGGACAGCGCAAGAACCAATGCAAGTTATTGTGGCAGCTCGCAGAAGCGATTTTTACACACTGACCGATACTCCGCAGGTAAAAAAAAGCGCAACATTCACTACTTTGATCCGTATTTAGGATTAGATTCACCCAATATAAGTCAATGAGTGCGTAAAAAACAGATCACATACAAGTTACCATCAGTATGTCAGGCATTTCTCACTGCTACATTACAATTATAAAGATAGGAAACTGTATCTCTGCTTTATTATTTATTAAATTGTGCTTATAAAAAATGGATTCCATACGGATGGGCGAAACGGACACATGGATGGCATACAGACGCAAAACGGACACACGGATTGCATACAGACGCAAAACGGACACACGGATGGCATATGGATGGCATACGGATGAAAAATCGTCTTTTTTTTCGTACTTTATATTCCTTTTTTGCTTTTTTAATTTTACCCTAAAACTGTAAAAGCATAAATGCGTTTCTGCTTCCTTTTTTCATAGTGTGACAATTGTTGGATAGGGAGCTCACACCCGCTGTAGGAGCGAGACCTATTCTAGACGACTTTCCTCCCACTAATTATATATAAGAAGCTCTGTATTCCCTTATTAGGCTTGATTGCTGATTCGGTCGTAGTATATTATTTCGGTAATTAAATTGCTCCGCCTGTAGTTGATGCATTGTGAATCCTGTCCACAGTATGTGGAAAATGACAGCGCGTTTTGGGTACTAAGCTACGGACACTAATACATGTTTTAGGGCTTATTTTCTGTCTTGCGTGTTTTCAATCTTCTATTTTTTTTTTATTGCAGTAAATCCATGTTTATCAGAATCAGGCAGCGCGGAGAAATAAGCGCTGGCATCATTTCAAATGTCAAATTTTAACATGTTTATTTCCATTCACGTAATAATACTCGTATACATTTCACCCAGACGAAGCAGAAGAAATTCTGTTGACATTAGAAGAAAAGGCTGATTACTTCCACTATGGTGGGGACGCTCACATTTACATTTTTGCCCCCAGGCCACTTTTCCCTTTTCTCTCCTTATACCTCCATGGTCTTTGTAGCTCTTTGTGGTTGCAGTCCCCCGCTGTATCCCATCTGTACTAAATCAATCCACTAAATTGTCTCAGCTTTTATTAAGGTAACGGCTACATTTGCAGAAATAGGAAAGTATTGATACCTAGGAAGATGCCAAGTGGGCAAGGTAGCGTCTAACACCGGCTATCCAAGCCTTAGTCTTTTTGGCCATTGAATAAACTCAGGAAAGCTCTAAATCTTTAAAGGGTTTTTCAGGAAAATATAAAAAGGCTTGTGGGTTTCTAAGCTAGGTTCTCATTAGTACAGTGCTCTCCACTAAGCATTACGTTTTTTTTTTTTGGTGGAATAACCACAAAACAGTATTCTGGAAGGATCCCGATAGACTCAACGTGGAGACAATCTGCCACATTTATAAAACAGCCTTTGGCTTGATCTCGAGCAATAGTGACTTGATGGATGAACAACCTGTAGGAAGATGGATATTCTGCAAGCCTAGATAGGTCCACCATGGTCTTCTCCACTGTTATCTTGATAGAGTCAAGCCATTGGGTTGCTGATCTTCCTCTTTGACTTGTTCCTTCTATTCTTCTGACCATGATGTCCTTTTCCAGTGATCGCTTTCTTCGTATGATGTGTCCAGAGTAGACAAGTCGTAGCTTGGTGATCCTTGCTTCGATTGTCATGTCTGGCTCGATTTGTTCCAAAATTGATTTGCTTGTTCTTCTTGCCATCTACGGTGTTGATAACATCCTTCTCCACCACGTTTATGTGCACGTCTGAAAAAGATGAATACTGCCAGGATGGACGCCAGACAGTGTCCATATTGACTCTGTCAAGTAAATGGCTCCATCAGAAAACTGTTGTTTTTTTTTTGGGGGGGGGAGTCCAACAGACACTCCAACGTAGTGTTTGGTAAGGAGCTCTGTAAGGACTCGTGCACATGACTATTTATATCAGACGAGTGTTATCCATTGTTTTCACGCATAGCACTCGTACCCATGGTGGGCCTATGTATATGTCCAGTCTATGAAGAAAAAAGAGTGGCAGCACAGCCTAGCGTACGAGATACACAGTGGGGTGTAAGATTTACATGGAGATTCTGACGTGTCTGGGAGGTGCTCGCATCCAGAATGAAGACAAATATATGCGGTAAAAAAGAAAAAAGTGCGGCAACACTCACCGAACCTGTAGTGCGGATTAGTCCTTTTATTGAAGTAACATGAATGTGAACATATCTTCACGGCACGGGGGAAAACAACGACAAATGAGGTGAGCGGGGAGAGGGGACCTCTCTCTCTCACATTCATGTTACTTCAATAAAAGGACTAATCCGCACTACAGGTTCGGTGAGTGTTGCCGCATTTTTTTCTTTTTTACCCTATGTATATGTCCGATCTTGATCCAAGTGTCGGATCAAAATCGAAAATCGGCAATGCAACTCAAGGGGTCAGTGAAAAACATTGGACCCCATTCAGATGACATCTGAGTTCAGCCTGATTTCCAAAGACTAACAGAATGGAGAGGGGGGGGGAACTTTCTTCTTTTTCTCCATGTCCGAGAAAAACTGATGAGAGTCTGAACAAATGCTGATTAGAAAAATTAGACCGTTTTTCTCAGATGCAGAGAAAACAGTGATGTGACCCTACCTTAAGAATGTGAACTAAGCCTAATATGCTTCACTTAAAACTTCCAACCAAAAGATGAGCTGATCCCAATGACTGGAACCGCGATGGTGCCCCATTAGTTTGTATCTGGTTGTCTCCAAACCTGGGGTACATGCATGGGTAACGTCCTAAGGAGATGACTGAAGTCTCAAACATATAATATACTGTATGTAAGATGGATATGTTTGGATGAAACCCCTTCTCTTTAGATCTTATAAAGCTGCCCATAAGGTTTTCGGCCAATCTAGATTAATTTTTAGTGCATTATCAGTGGCTTTTGGGACATCCAGGTCACAAAACAAGGCAGCCGCAGATCTGGGCATTGTAAGAGATTACCCAGAGTGGTCATGCTAACCTAAAACCCCTTCGCGCCAGCGATAGATGGCAGACCCCTCCCTGTACAGCATCTAGTGTCACTAATTCCACAAACACTGTGGCCCCGATGGATCATCTACCATTTTTTTTTTTTAATTAATTTTTCTTTTTTAGTCTTGAGCTATTCACCAAATTCTTACAAATTTAATTTGATGCAAAAAAAAAGGACTATAATTTGTCTCTTTACCCGTGTTTTTGCGAATTTCTAGCTAAAAAAAAGTCACAAATCCATAGTTAGACTTCAACGATGAAATACCATTTCTCAGGAAGGTATTTTTTTTTTTTTTAAAGCGATGTTTGGTAGAAATGGGATTTCATGAATCTGTCTAAAACATCTGGGAAAGCAAAGCAACAAATAAAAAAAAAACGACTTAAAAAATGGCGCAAAATTATAGAGGATAAGGAGCAAATAATAAAGCCACATAAAAAGGAGGAAAAGTGGAGAAAGAGCAATAATAAATCAGGGCCTAAGTCTATACTTGTTTGTCACACCTGCCCGAATTGTTTTTGAAGCGCTTTGCATTTTTTTGGATGCGCTACATTTAAAGGGGTTATCCACTACTAGGACAACCCCTTCTTAAACTAAATGTTCGGCCCTGATCAAATAATAAAGCCTATAGTCACCTCCCGTGCCGGCTCCGTTCCAGTAGTGTCGGCACTCGGTGATGCGGTGGAATGACACGTGACCGGGGCGACCATTCAGCGCTGGAGTCACTGTCTCCGCCTTTGGGCAAACTGAACATGAAGAGGAAGTCCAGGCTGCAGCTGATCCTTGGCACCTTCTTCATGTTCAGTTCATTTACGATGGTGGAGACAGTGACGCCAGCGCTGATTGGCCACCGGGGTCACGTGTCACAACACAGAGCGAGTGCCGACACCGCGGGAATGGCACAGCACCGGAGGTGAGTATAGGCTTTATTATTTTATCAGGGCCGAACGTTTAAGAAGGGGTTATCCTGGTAGTGGACAACCCCGTAAAGGGCTCTGTCAGATGTCCGTGATCATCGGTCCGATCTGGGATCACAATGCACGGACTGATCACACATCTCCTGTCCCGAGCGTGACAGCTCGTATATTTCTATGAGGCTTTCGTCCTCGGTTGGGGAGGTGTGTGATCATTCCGTGCCTTGTGATCCCCAGTCGGACCGATGATCACGGACATCTGACAGAGCCCTTGGTGATCTGTACGTACGTTCTACTGTTTCTCGCTCCAACTACTTTCAATACAAAGACTTCTGATAACCGGAGCCACCACCTACCTCGTTAGATATGAAAAGGACGCGTGCATTAAAGGCTACATTCACGTCGCTCGCAGAGCCGGGACTTTGATTTCCGTGACATTGGGAGAATGACGCAGTGGGAAAGGGTCCCGCATTCACTCGCTTGCTCCGGCGGAGATGGTTTCTCCTAGCAACTAAGGGGGATGTCCTGCAGATGTCTCAGCCACAAAGAAAATAATAGAAAAGGGCTGGCAGGATTACGGGCAAACGTAAAAAAATACAACTTCATATATATACCTAGCTTCTATAAGGGTCAACCAGATTTTTTTTTTAGGTCAAATATTAGTCCTTGATTATCTACAGAAAAAAATCAAAAAGTGGTCCCTTTCTGTTTCAGTTCACTGTGCAGACAGGGAGGGGGAAGCGGTGGCGGTACCCTGTCCGGGGGCCATCCTCTCTATGGCACGCACACCCGCTCTCATTTATCATTCCTCCTCAGGCTCCAACTTGAATAAACTGTATGTTTTTACGGCTATTATCAACTGATGGGCATATGTCATAAAGGATCGCTGTGCAGCCATCATATACGGCTCTTATTATTACTTAGAAAAAAATTGTGAATACACATGTCCCCTTTAAAAAAAAACGTTAACGTCATGTTCAGCATGGTAAAATCTGTGCATTTCTATTAGATTTTCAGAAAATCATGGTAAAAAAAACATAATGTGTGACAATGGGTTCCCGTGATGATGATTCCCGGGTGTGTTTTTTTCCACTATGTATTTTCGTGCACAAAAAAAGACAGTGTATTACAGTCAGAGCAAAGTCTATGATATTCATGTAAATCTCGTCTCCCGCTGAGATTGGTACCATATTGATTGTGATTGCGGAAACTAATTTTGAAATTGGCAGCGTGTCTTTTTCTCTTAATATGTATTATATTTGTGGATTTTACCCATAGACTTAAAAAGATGCAGAAAATCCAGAGATAAAAAAGTAGTGTTATTTTAAATATGACGTATCAAAAAGATAAAAAAAGCACAGCTAAAAGAAAAGCAAAAACAGGATAAAAATGGATTCAAAAGCACATTGAAAAAATACAAGTTACCTAATTTAGCAAATTGGTGCAGAAACTCACCAAATACTTATTGTGGGAAGTTAGGCCACATTCACACATCCTTGTGAAGTGTCAATGTGCTGCCGATTCTGATAATTTTTTGATCAGCAGCACACAGATCCATTGAGCACATCCTATTCTGATCCTTCAAATCGGATCTGGGATTTACAGATCTCATCCTCGGATCTGTCGTGCTGCTGGTTGTGATTATTTTTTTATAGGCAGCACACAGATCCATTGAGCATGTCCTATTCTGATCCTTCAAATCAGATCTTGAGTTTGCGGATCTCATTCTCGGATGTATTGTGCTGCCGATTCTGATTATTTTTTCATCGACAGCATACGGATCCATTAAGCACGTCCTATTCTGATCCTTCAAATCAAATCTGGGGTTTGCAGATCTCATTCTCGGATTCGTTGTGCTGCCGATTCTGATTTTTTTTTTATCTCTAGCACCCAAATCCATTGAGCACATCCTATTCTGATCCTTTAAATCGGATCTGGGATTTACGGATCTCATCCCCGGATCCGTTGTGCTGCCGATTCTGATTATTTTCATATCTCCAGCACACAGATCCATTGAGCACATCCTATTCTGATCCTTTAAATCGGATCTGGGATTTATGCATCTCATTCTCGGATCTGTTGTGCTGCCGATTTTGATTCTTTTTATATCTCCAGCACACAGATCCATTGAGCACATCCTATTCTGATCCTTTAAATTGGATCTGGGATTTATGCCTCTCATTCTTGGATTCGTTGTGCTGCCGATTCTGATTATATTTTTTATCTCTAGCACACAGATTCATTGAGCACATCATATTCTGACCCTTCAAATCGGATCTGGGGTTTACGGATCTCATCCCCGGATCTGTCGTGTTTCAAAAGATCTATTTTACTCAATGTGCTGTCTAAAAAAAAAATAAAAATTGGGCAGCACACGAAGATTTCATGCAGATGTGTGAATGCTGCCTTACGTGGCTAAAATGTATTGGACGTGTTACTTTTTATCACAGCCGTCCGTGGGTTGCTCCATTGTTTCACAGCACCAATGGATCATGTTTGCCGTTAATGATGATGGTAACACAAATAGAGGGACTTGCAGAACTTTCGCTGAAGCAGCAGTAGGAAAGCCTTTTGCATTATGTCATCATCTTTCTTGAATCTCCCCTCCATAATACTAAGGGCAGATTGCAGTCGCGCCGCAGACAGGATGTTACCAAATAAGTTAGTGCCCTTTTGGGACCCTGGCTGCCCTTTAAGCCTCAAACCACTGAGCTATACATACTCGTCTGTGCCCCTGGATGGTTTCTGGCTGCAGCACAGACGCTGCTTGCCCATGTCACAATAGCTGCCATTGTTCATGTTAAAGGATCAGTATTCTTCAACCACCACCCCCCTTTTTTGTTGTCCGACCAAATTCACAACCCCCTGAAATGACGCATGGTTGTTTAGATCTCAAATTATCCATTTCCATAAAACTAGGGCGCGTCAGCATTTCCATTTCCATTTCCATTTTCCAGGTTGCAATCCGAGTGATATTTCTCCTCCTAATGCAGCAGGGCAGGAACATCATGCCAGTTGTAGATTACTAGAGGTAAGAAATCCAGGGAACCTCTTGAGAGAAGATTAAGAGGAGGACAGACTCAGAAAGGCCTGGTTTTGGTGTAATTACTGCATAATACCAAGGACAAGCCGAGTTCTGCAAGAGGTGACCTTCTGACTTCAGATTAGCAGATAATCTGGGGATACATTGCTTGCAGCGCAGATGCGGGAAATTCGCTATCCCAGCATGAAAAGCGCAGGACGTTCCTTTAAAATAAGCGTTTCCACTGACCAGAAACATATAGGAGCAGCTATCTCGCCCACTCATCTGCTTTTACAGCTTTGCTTTTACTGTAAGAGGCTCTATGACGTCACAGCAGCTGATTGCAGCCAATGAGATCTTTCCTTTACGCAGCTTTCCATCAAGTCGCCGAGCTGGCAGAAGAGCAGGGAGAATTCACTATGGAGGCGTAAATCACGGCTCCCGACCTCCCATTACAGACAACAGCAGACATGCAGGATTTTTCTTGCTTTTTTTTCTTCTTTAATTCATTAATGAAAGTGCATTGATGTAATGGGTGGGTTAAATTATTTAGAACACAGGGATAAAAAAAAACTAAAAAATTTAATAGTGGCGAGTTAAAGAATCTGCCGGAGTTGCTGATTCTCCAGATCGGCGAATAGACCAAATGGTGGGATAAATATGGCATATTAGGCATGACGGGGCCTTCTCTTTTCTGCAAGGTACAGACAGAGGCTTACATAGAAGAGAGGGGTCCCAGATAATCAAATAGCCCCTGGTTTACCACCCAAAAGAGTTTATTGTTTTTTTTACCTTTTTCTCCCTTGGAACAGTTGTCCCAGTGGAGTTTCTATGAAGATGGTTGTTCTGCATAGGTTCCCACCACCTAAACTCAATGGATGGGAAGAAGAAGATGTAGGACCCCTTCAGCCCAAGAGCCCCATATCTGCCACATACGACCTTGCATACTGGCCTACAACTGTCCCATAGCATTTCTATCAAACATACGTTATAGATGGACAGTGGAACCTGAGCTTTTAGCATGGCGTTGATGTATCTGACATAGGATTATTGCAATGCGTTCATTGTATATATACGAAATAAGAAAAACTATGATTTTCTCTGCGTCATGCAGGATGCATCAGTAGCACGCAGACCGGTGTGCCTCTATACTGTGGTGCCGGCACGGGTCCTTGTCACCGCTCAGCACTGCAGAGTTATATATAGAGCCTCTATCTGCAGTCTCAGTGCTGCCTCCCTGCACTAGGATTACAGAGACCGATGGAGGTCAGGCTATACAAAGCAGGATTAACTCCTTCTTTACCCAATAAATGCTACATTCATTTCATGTCTCCTCTTTAGAACCCATCCATTCCAATAAAAATGTCTACAATCTTAAATATTGAGATTGATCTCGTAATCAGGAGAGCTGGGAAGAACACGTCATCCCGGAAATGATGCATTCATTGCAGTTGCAAAGTATGGATGATCAGGAGCAGGAGAGGATGTAACAGGCCATTACTAGATCCCATGTGTGGTCCACTAGTCTCAGCCATTTCCATTAGTTGAAATATGGCTTCTGTGCTGATCTATAGTTGTTCAGGACCCTGGACAGTAATTGACATAGGTATAGCCAGCAAGGGAGGAGGTGAAGGGCAGACGCTGTAAGTTTTGGAGGGGATCTGCCTTTTATAACCCACAGAGGGAACATATTATCCAACATACTATATGTGAACTACAATTATCAGGCAGATTGACAACACAATCTTTTATTAGTTGTATATAATGAATGTGATCGTGACCACTACCTGTCCATATGGAGGAAGCAAAGTAGGTTCCCCCCTATTCCAAGCTCAATCTGTTTGCAAAAAGTAATTGTAACTCTGAAAGAACATGGCTGAACTTGTGTTACAGGGGTCTTTCCAAGGTCAATGGCCACTGCTAACCAGCCTAAGAGCTACTTGCCATAGGAAACTAAGTTGCCACAACTGGTTCTTGGAAAACTTTTTGTTACTCATTGTGCCCATATAAATATTGCTTCTTCAGAATGTCGGTTCTACATATAATGTGCTGGATTTTTGTGATGCACATTTCTGCTATGATGACCAAATTGTGAGAAAACGATGGTGCCAGTTAGTGCACATGAGTGATTCCGCATCCCCCGTTTCTTGGCTGGATCAGTAACAAGGTATGATGCTACATGTGTATCTTTACCGAGGACCCAGACAGAAGTTATAACTATGTATGTTAGTAAGCTTTTTACTTGGATACAATAGCAGGATTTATAGAAATTTTCAAGATTTTTTTAGAATCTCAGAAAACATTTTTTAGTATGTCCAACATAAGATAAAGCCTTGGGATTTTTTTTTTTTTTTTTTTGGGGGGGGGGGGAGTGACCAAAGTGGCCATACACTTCATATAGCTGTCGGCTGTAAGCATTGTTAGTTATTACAACCTATGCCCTCATACACATTAAATCAGTGTTATAGTGTTTTTTTGGGAAGGGAATAAGTCACTGTCAGAAACCTCTGAAGGCAGATTTTTTTTTCCTTCAGTACAAAGAATTGGACATGTTGAAATCCAGTATGCCCGATTCTTCTTTTATGAGTTCGAATGATCGATTTATCCTCTTGAAATTGCCGTTTGTCTAATGTGTAAGGGAGCATTTACACCACCGACTTTGCGACACTAAATGACCGCTGATAGGTAGATATTTGCCAATCGGCAGTCTGGCAGGCAGATCTTCATGGTCGATTTGTTCTCAACAGCGCGGTTCCTGTTTACACAGGACGACGTGCTGCTGAGAACGATGACTTTGAGTACAATCTAGCGTTTTCCTTTTTCGTAGAGTGACCAGCAGCCTCTTTAGACAGAAAAATTATTGTGAAATTAGCTTCCTAGGAATGCTCATTCATTGTGCAATATAAATGGACCTTAAAGAGAACCTGTCATCAGGATTTTATACACCAAACCAATGGCATGCATGTAAAGATGCTTTAATGCTGAGTAAATCCTCACCTTCCTTGCAGAAATCTGTTTTCCTGTTTTAGAAAATTCCATAGTTGAAATGGTAGCTAATGAGCTGGAAGTGCAGTGGGTGAGCGCTGCACTTACAGCTCTCCTGCCCCTCTCCCTATTCCCTGCCCACTCATATGTCAGTGTCCTATCAGAGACAGGAGGCCTTCAGCGGGCAGGGAAAAGACAAGGAAGCAGAGGTGTAAGTGCAGGCCCTGCTCACTGCACTTACAGCTTATTAGCATACAACTTCAACTATAGATTTCTCTAAAACAGCAAAACAGATTTCTGCTAGAAAAGTGAGGATTTACTCAACATTAAAGCTACTTTACATGCATGCCATTGGTTTGTGGTATAAAATCCAGAGTGATAGCTTCCCTTTTAGATTCCTTTTAGTCTTGAGTTGGTCAAGCGGGTAACGCATTCTCAGTTCTCCTTACTTGGTGACATATACAGTGGCTTGCAAAAGTATTCAACCCCTTGGCATATTTCGTGTTTTGCTACCTCACGGCCTGAAAATTCAGTTTTTTAGGATTTGCATCAGTTCATGTAAAGAATATGCCTACAACTGTGAACATTTGGTCTTTTTTTATTGTGAAACAAACCACAAATAGAACAAAATAACTGAAAACTTCAGTTTTCATAGCTATTGCATAGCTATTCACACCCTAAAGTCAGTATTTTGTAGAGCCTCCTTTTCCGGCAATTTCACTTGCAAGTTGCCTTGGATATGTCTCTCTGAAATTGCCACATCTTGCCACTGGGACTTTTGCCCATTCCTCAAGGCAAAACTGCTCCAGCTCCTTCAAGTTAGATGGTTTCCTCTGGTGAACAGCAAACTAGGCCACTCCACAGCATTTACAAGTTTCCCTTTAAACCACTCGAGTGTTGCTTTAGCAGTATGCTTTGGGTCATTGTCTTGATGGAAGGTGAACCTCTGTCCCAGTCTCAAATCACTAACAAACTGAAACAGGTTTTGCTCAAGAATATTCCTGTATTTCGCCCCATCCATCTTCCCCTTGATTCAGACCATTTTCCCTGTCCCTGCTGATAGAAAACATCCCTACAGCATGATGTCACCACCATGTTTCACTGTGGGGATGGTGTTCTTGGGGTGATAAGCTGTGTAGATTTGGCACCAGCCATTGCATTTACTTTGGTGGCCAAAAAGTTCAATTTTGGCCTCATCTGACCACAGCGCCTTCTTCCATACATTTGAGAAGTCTTCCACATGTCTTTTGGCAAACTCTAAACAAGGCTTACAATTTATGTCTGCAAGTAAAGGCTTTTTCCCACCCACTCTTCCTTAAAGGACATCTGTATGGCTTATTGTAGTCATATGGACAGATACTCCAGTCTCTGCATGGGAACTCTGCAGCTCCTTCAGGGTTACCTTTGGTCTCTGGGCTGCCTCTTTGATTATTCCCCTCCTTGCCGGGCTGAGAGTTTTGGTGGGCAGCCCTCTCCTGGCAGGTTTGCTGCGGTACCATGTTCTTTCCATTTGATGATAATGGATTTGATGGTGCTCCAGGGGATCATCAGAGATTGTTTTTTTTTTTTTAGAACCCAACACTAACTCGTACTTCTAAATAACTTTGTCCCTGACTTGTTTGGAGATCTCCTTGGTCTTCATGGTGTGTTTGGAGATCTCCTTGGTCTTCGTGGTATTGTTTGGAGATCTCCTTGGTCTTCATGGTGTTGTTTGGAGATCTCCTTGGTCTTCATGGTATTGTTTGGAGATCTCCTTGGTCTTCATGGTGTTGTTTGGAGATCTCCTTGGTCTTCATGGTATTGTTTGGAGATCTCCTTGGTCTTCATGGTGTTGTTTGGAGATCTCCTTGGTCTTCATGATGTTGTTTGGAGATCTCCTTGGTCTTCATGATGTTGTTTGGAGATCTCCTTGGTCTTCATGATATTGTTTGTAGATCTCCTTGGTCTTCATGATGTTGTTTGGAGATCTCCTTGGTCTTCATGGTGTTTGGTTAGTGCTGCCTCTTGCCTAATGGTGTTGCAGCCTCTGTGGCCTTTCAGAAAAGGCACAGTGTGTATACTAACCAACATGTGACACTTAGATTGCACACAGGTGGACTTCCTGCCTCTAAGTATGGACTAAGGATCCAGGACACACAAGAGATGAAGCAGGTTTTATTATCGGCGTGTTTTGAAGTTATCAAACTTCTTTGTTAGGATACGGCCTGTGGTGGAACTCCATCAGCATTGCGGATAAACCAGTTAATATTTCATTTTAGCCCTTTCACAGAACGGCGTTGCAACAGTTGTGTGTACTGTCTCTTTCTGATGTACGCACTGTTCCCTGAGGTTCATTGGTATGCCATAGCTTGCGGTGTCAGGAGATCCATACCGCCTATCGATCGCACTGGCTTCTAAGGTAAATTATAAAGAGATAGAGAATAGTAGCTGCGAGGGATTTCTCCTCTTCTTCTTTGGCTGCAGGTTTCGGGGCTGGAGCACGTTCAGTGGCTCATTCTTACATACACCTCTAACTAAAGATCCACATTGATTGAGATGAAAAGTACCGAAACATGGTGCTCATGCGTCACAGCGTCCCATGTTCCCCAGATCATTTACAATCCCCATAAATCACAAAGCAGATGGATAGTGAGCAGATCAGGGCTAAGCTGTGCTGGGGAGATTACAGGGGGAGGTATTTGTATAGGACGGAGGGGTGGGCAGATGGTGCTCTATCAAACTTCATCTCTCTATCCCTTGCTCGCTTTTCCTCCATCCTCTTTGTCTGGATTCCTCTTTTATCTGCTGTAATTCACTTGCCTGAATATGCAAATAATTGAAGGGGCAAAATTTCAAATAATACACAGTCTGCCATTACATGCTTATAGTAATGATGAAATTGATTGAGTTTTTTTTATTATATATTTTAATTAAAGTTTTTAGAGATTGTTTTTCAAACACATAAATCAAAATAATAACAATATTAAAGATAACATAATAAAACCAGACAAAACAAAATTTGATGATTTTTTATATTGGAGCGGCGGTGAATCATCATGTTATTAGTGGGATCCGCGTGTCCAACGACTCCCCAAATTATAGCCCGCCGTGAGCAAGTGGGTCACATAGTTACGCATGGGTACTTCTACATTTATATGAATAGATGATTTTCATCCTGTTCATATCTATTCTTTATTACATAATGCAAATTTCTAGTTCTGAGTCCCTGTTCTTTCACTGGCCCTTAACCCCTTAACCCCCGGAGCTTTTTTCAGTTTTCGTTTTTCACTCCCCTCCTTCCCAGAGCCATAACTTTTTTATTTTTCTGTCAATATGGCCATGTGAGGGCTTATTGTTTGTGGGACAAGCTGTACTTTTCAATGACACCAATGGTTTTACCATGTCGTGTACTCGAAAACGGGAAAAAAATTCCAAGTGCGGTGAAATTGAAAAAAAAGTGCAATCCCACACTTGTTTTTTGTTTGGCTTTTTGGCTAGGTTCACTAAATGCTAAAACTGACCTGCCATTATGATTCTCCGGGTCATTACAAGTTCATCGACACCAAACATGTCTAGGTTGTTTTTTATCTAAGTGGTGAAAAAAAAAATCAAAACTTTGCTAAAAATAAAAAAATTTTTTACAAAAATTGTTCAATTTTTTGATACCCATAGCGTCTCCATTTTTCTTGATCTCGGGTCGGGTGAGGGCTTATTTTTTGCGTGCTGAGCTGACGTTTTTAGTGATATCATTTTGGTGCAGAGACGTTCTTTTGATCGCCCGTTATTGCATTTTAATGCAATGTCGTGGCAACCAAAAAACATAATTCTGGTGTTTTGACTTTTTTTATCGCTATGCCGTTTAGCGATCAAGTTAATCCTTTTTTTTATTGATAGATCGGGCGATTCTGAACACGGCGATACCAAATATGTGTAGGATTGATTTTTTTTTTAATTGTTTTATTTTGAATGGGGTGAAAGGGGGGTGATTTGAACTTTTATATTTTTTTATTTTTTTCATATTTTTAAATAAACATTTTTTTTACTTTTGGCTTCAATAGCCTCTATGGGAGACTAGAAGCTGCCACAGATCGCCTCTATGTAGTAGAATTACAGGCTTGCTATGAGCTCTGACCACAGGGTGGCGCTCACAGCAATCTGGCATCAACAACCATAGAGGTCTCAAGGAGACCTCTGGTTGTCATGCTGATGTACCGATGACCCCCGATCATGTGACTGGGGTCACCGATGCTCGCATTTCCGGCTGGAAATATCAGAGTTTGACAGTGGCATTTAACTACCGGTAGATAATAGGCGTGGGTGGATCGCATTCAAAACAGCTGACATGTCGCGGCTTTGATGCGGGCTCCCTGCCGGAGCCCACATCAAAGCGGGGGATACTGCCATCGGACATACTATAGTATTCCGTCTGGTGGCAGTAAGGGTTAAAGGAGCTTTTAACCTCTTCCCTGCCCCACATTATCCAATTACCGCAAAAAGAAGGTAAAGGATATCATAGTAGACAACACTGTTCCATCAAGTAAAAAAAAAAACGTAACTGGTAAATGTGTATTTTGTACAAGTATTTTTAATGGAAATGTATTGGTGACAGATGACACTGTATGGCAGCCGTCACAGGCATCTGTTTAATGAGTACGTTATGGGCTTATCAAAAGTGTTACAGAATGTTGTAGCCATTAAATAGCAAGGGTATGACACAATGTTATTATCTGTCCTCCAAAGGCTATAATGGCATCTATTTAAATTGAATCTATCACCATTTTTTTGCTCCCCCGTCGAGAGCAGTATGATGTAGGGGCAGAGACCCTGATTCCTGATGTGTCACTTACTGGGCTACTTGCTATCATTTTGATAAAAATCCCTGTTTTCTCTGCTGCAGATCTAGCAGTTCTCTGAATGCCGAGCTCTGTATAACCCCGCCCCCACCACTGATTGGCTGCTTTCTGTGTATACTGTGCATAGGCAGGAAGCTGCCAATCAGTAGTGGAGCAGGAGATTATACAGAACTTATGACCATAGAGGACTATGTGGCAGCAGGTTACTAGTCCTCTATTGATAATATGCTTCTCATGAAACTGTGATTTTAGAAAAACCGCCCAGCACAAAACAAGTGTGATTTGCTAATCAAAGGTATTTAGAAATATATTTTAATAGCTTTTTATTTATTTTTCTATTCCTGGAGAATCCCTTTAACATACCAGGATCTTGGGATCTTTTCCCGGCATATACTTTAAACTGAGGCCATGACACGTGATGTGACCCAGCCTTATCCAATTGTTGGAAAGGGTTAAAAAACACACACACATGATTTAAAAGTAGTTTAATGAAATAAACACAGCGGTTGTTGTAATAATTTATTGTTCTCTCAATCCATCAGGAACACCCTCGCTTGGCAAAATAATAAACGCACAAGATACATACCTTCTGGTGAACCGTCTCGTCCCACGAAGTAATCCATCTGAAGGGGTTAACTAATATTACAGGCAGGAGCCCTGCTAAATGCAGCGGTGCTCGTGCTTGTAATTCCCCGGCGAATGAATGAAATGTAGGTCATTGACCTACATTTCCTTCAGTCGCGGTGATGCGCCCCCTGGTGGATGTCCTCATATGACCTGGAGCGTGGGAAAAAGTTCCCAGGCTGCAGTTCATGAGAACATCCACCAGAGGGCGCCTCACCGCGACTCAATGTAAGTACAGATCCAGCTTTCCTTTCAGCACCCGGGGGATTACAGGTACGAGCGAGTGGTTTATCGCAGCTCGTGCCTGTAATATTAGTTAACCCCTTCAGATGGATTACATCGTGGGACGAGACGGTTCACCAGAAGGTATGTATCTTGTGCGTTTATTATTTTTCCAAGCGAGGGTGTTCCTGATGGATTGAGAGAACAATAAATTATTACAACAACCGCTGTGTTTATTTCATTAAGATACTTTTAAATCGTGTGTGTGTGTTTTTTAACCCTTTCCAACAATTGGATTAATAATGGATAGGTGTCATAATTGACGCTTCTCCATTATTAATCTGGCTTAATGTCACCTTCCAATAGCAAGGTGGCATTAACCCTTCATTACCCCATATCCCACCGCTACAGGGAGTGGGAAGAGAGTGGCCAAGTGCCAGAATTGGCGCATCTTCCAGATGTGCCTTTTCTGGGGTGGCTGGGGGCAGATGTTTTTAGCCACGGGGGGGGGCCAATAACCATGGACCCTCTCCAGGCTATTAATATCTGCCCTCAGTCACTGGCTTTACCGCTCTGGCGGAGAAAATTGTGCGGGAGCCCACGCCAATTTTTTCCGCCATTTAACCCTTTATTTCAGCAGCTACAGCGCTGAAATTTTGCACATACACACTACTAACATTAGTAGTGTGGAATATGCAAAAAAAAGGGGATATGAGATGGTTTACTGTATGTAAACCATGTCTCATATCCTGTCGGGTTTGTGCAGGAGAAATGAAAAGCCGGCAATTGAATTACTGACTTTTCACTAACACCGCTGCGTATTTCTCGCAAGTCACACTGCAGGTCCGTGTGGAATCCGTATTTTTCTCGCCCCCATAGACTTTCATTAGCGATTTTTTTTGCGCAATACGCTGACAAACGCAGCATGCTGCGATTTTTTACGGCCGTAGAAAGCCGTATAATACTGAACCGTAATATACGGCTAATAGGAGCAGACCCATTGAGAATAATTGTGCCGTTTATTTTGCGAGTTTTACGGACGTAATTTCTGCGCTCTTACGTCCGTAAAACTCGCTAGTGTGAGGCCGGCCTAATAGGTCCATATCCTGCAGAATGCCCCCCACCACCACCGCAAACAAGAATTATCCCAGCCACAATTTCTTGCTGACCCTATCTGCTCCTGCGCCTGTACTAAAAATTGCTATACCTGGATGATTATCACCCGAGTGCAGACGCTTCTTGTACCGCTAAGGGAAGAAAATATAATTAAAAGTAAAATGGAATATGTTCCCTGCGTTGTATTGCTGTAGACCGCGTGGATAGATTTATTTTAGCTTTGCACAGGGAAATAAGAAGATTCATTATAGGGAAAAATATTATAAATTGATTATTTGACCCCAAAATAGAACTTGGAAATAAAATAATTTTGTTTATTTATGAAAAAGTTGCCTACTCTAATTTGGAACAAAATCACAATGAATACTGCACAGAATACATTTAAAACAAAAACATCTGCACCTTAGAAATGAAAATAATCATCTTTAAAATGCTGTAGGGCATTGGGGCTCGTGCAGATGAACGTATTTCATCCGATTATTTTTTTTAAGGATCTATTAGTCCACTTACAGGTGCAAATCGTGCATGCTGCAATTCGTTTTCCCTCGGACAGACTCGGTACAAGGAAAAAATCAGACATGTGCACCCCCCATAGAATAACATTGGCCAGAGTGCGATCTGATGTTTTGTCAGATCACACTTGGACCAAGAATTTGGTCATCTGCACGAGCCCTTACTGGGAACCTAACACTGGAGTGAGACAGAAGACACTTACTGGGAGCAACATCAGCATTTTTGAGGTTTGTTATGCTCTCCCCATCTCTACATAGACTCTTTACCCCTCTATATAGACTTCCATAGACAGCAGCAGTAACCTGATCCCTCAGTGAAGCTGATAATTATTCTTTAGGGTATGTGCACACGTAGATGGAACCTCTGTGGATTTTGCCGCACCTGTTTTGTGAAATCCGCAGGTAAAAAGCACTGGATTTTACCTGCGGATTTACCGTGGATTTTATGTGGTTTTTGTGCGGATTCCACCTGCGGATTCCTATAATGGAGCAGGTGTAAACCACTGCGGAATCCGCACAAAGAATGAACATGCTGCGGAATAAACAACGCAGTGTTTACGCGTATTTTTTTCTGCAGCATGTGCACTGTGGATTTTGTTTTCCATAGGTTTACATGGTACTGTAAACTCATGGAAAACAGCTGCAGATCAGCTGCGTCAAAACCGCTGCGGATCCGCAGCAAAATCCGCAACGTGTGAACATACCCTGATTGTTGTCTGGAGGTGGATTTTAGCAGTGAATTGAGACAGAATGATTAGTGCAAGTAGCAGAAGGGAGGAGAAGAATCTAAGGAGTGGAGAAAGGGAGGAGCAGAATCTAAGGAGTGGTGAAAGGGAGGAGAATAGGGGAGGAGAAGAGTCTAAGGGCTGGTGAAGAGTCTAAGGAGTGGAGAAAGGGGGGGAAGAGTCTAAGGAGTGGAAAAAGGGAGGAGAAGAATCTAAGGAGTAGATAAAGGGAGGAGAAGAGTCTAAGGAGTGGTGAAAGGGAGGAGAAGAGGGAAGGAGAAGAGTCTAAGAAGTGGTGAAAGGGAGGAGAAGAGTCTAAGGAGTGGAGAAATGAAGAAGAGGGGAGGAGAAGGGTCTAAGGAGTGGTGAAAGGGAGGAGAAGCAGGGAGGAGAAGAGTCTAAGGAGTGGAGAAAGGAAGGAGAAGAGTTTAAGGATTGGAGAAAGGAAGGAGAAGAGGGGAGGAGAAGAGTCTAAGGAGTGGTGAAAGGGAGGAGAAGCAGGGAGGAGAAGAGTCTAAGGAGTGGTGAAAAGGAGGAGAAGCAGGGAGGAGAAGAGTCTAAGGAGTGGAGAAAGGAAGGAGAAGAGGGGAGGAGAAATGTCTAAGGAGTGGTGAAAGGGAGGAGAAGAGTCTAAAGAGTGGAGAAAGGGAGGAGAAGAAAGGGATGAGAAGAGTCTAAGGAGTGGAGAAAGGAAGGAGAAGAGTAAGGAGTGGAGAAAGGAAGGAGAAGAGGGGAGGTGGAAAGTCTACGGAGTGGAGAAAAGAAGGAGAAGAGGGAAGGAGAAGAGTCTAAGTGGAGAAAGGAAGGAGAAGAGGGGAGGAGGAGAGTCTACGGACTGGAGAAAGGAAGGAGAAGAGGGGAGGAGAAGAGTTTAAGGAGTGGAGAAAGGAAGGAGAAGAGGGGAGGAAACGAGTCTAAGGAGTGGAGAAAGGAAGGACAAGAGGAGATGAGGAGAGTCTACGGAGTGGAGAAAGGAAGGAGAGGAGGAGAGTCTACGGAGTGGAGAAAGGAAGGAGAAGAGGGGAGGAGAAGAATCTACGGAGTGGTGAAAGGGAGAAGAGTTTAAGGAGTGGAGAAAGAGAGGAGAAAAGGGAAGAGAAGAGTCTAAGGAGTAGAGAAAGAGACAATTTCTTATATCTGCTTGCACTACTGATTTATAGAACCTTTAGTGAAACCAGTGCCTTATGAGGCTGTTTGGCCGCCAGCCTTGCAGCCATAACATCCTACGTCCAAATCAGCCTCTGCATCCATCTTTCCTACACTTTTACCATAGATACTATGAACCTCATCTAGCCATATTTAATTAATTTAACTTTGCTGCGAAAAGTAAGACTGCACATTTCCATGCCCCCTTATGGCTTAGATTAGAATGAGATAAGTGAGTCATAATTTCCCAGCCATTAGCAGACATTAATACGAAGTGCTCATGTGTGGGCTGTATGGGTTAATATATTAACTTGTAGATTTTCCTGCATACTGCAAATCTTTGGAATTAAATCATTAAATTATTTTATGAGATTACATTATACACAGAGGAATATCATGTTTGTATCCTGTGGTTTCTATAAGCGGTGTAAGAGACGTGATTTCAGAATATTCTTTGCATTGGTAAAGAGTTTGGACTAGTGACAAGTTGATTTATGTGACCTATTACACATTTAGATGTCCCGTTGGCTCCAACTTAACTTTAAAAAGTTTGTTAGCTTTGGATATGGCCATTCTGTTAAAGGGCTTGTCAATCAGGGATTGTGATATTTATGACTTTATCCTTAGAATTAAGTGAATAGGAGCTGATCTGCAGTACCTGGAGTGGCCACTAACCAGTGTATGGCGCTGTTATGTTCCGCTATGCTCACTGTTTACATCTGGCAGCCGCCGGAGTTGGTAACCGTTGATCATTGGGGCTGCAGGGTGTATGAAGACCACACCGATCTGATGTTGATGACCTGTCCTAAAGATAGGTCATCAGGATCATAGTTGAAAACCTGATAAAATGAGTCTGCCACCAGGATTTTGATGCCTTATCTAAGGGCAGCATAATGCAGGGGCAAAAATCCCGATTCTAAGCCTAGGTCAGTGGTCACTTACTGGGCTTCTTTCTGTAGTTTTTATAAAACATTGTTTCATTTACTGCAGATCTGCTAGTACTCTCAATTATGAGCTTCTGTTATGTAATCCTCAGTATTTACAGCTATCCCTTTCCTCACCTTTTTGCCTACGCAAAATTTAGACAGAAATCTGTCAAAGGTGTGATGAGACAAAGCTCATTATTGAGCGAACTAGCAGAAAAAAATATGATATTAGCAAAATAATAGCAAGCCGCCCAGTAAGTGACACAAGTCTGGAATCAGGATCGCTGTCCCTATTTTATGCTGCCTTCATTTTAGGAAACATGGACCTGGTGGCAGATTCCTTTGAAGAGTCCACATCACAGTCATCTGGCCACTGCCAGAATTGTCATCAGTAGATCAGTGGAGGGGTGCCAGAATGCCGCCGATCTGATATTGATGACCTATTTTGAGGATAGGTCATCGGTATCGTAGTGGAAAACCCCCTAAAAGAGAGTCTGTCATTAAGTTTAGGATGCCCCTTCTGAGGGCAGCATAAAGTAGGGGGGAAATATTCTGAAGCTCATTGGTGTTGCTTATTGGACTTCTTTCGGTAGCTTTGGTAAAACATTGTTTTATCTGCTGCAGCTCTGCTAGTCCTCTCACTGATAAACTCCAGCTATGTAGTCATCCACATTCATGGCTATTCCTGGCCTTCAACCACTGATTGACTACCTGAGTTCCTGTCTACACACAGAAAACTGTCAATCAAAGGTGCAGGGCAAGGGAGAAAAGACAAAGCTGATAATTGAGAGGACTAGCAGGTAAAAGCATGATATTAACAAAACTACAGTAAGCATTCCAGTAAGTGACACATTGCTGGAATCAGGGTCTCTGTCTCTATTTTATACTACCCTCAGATTAGGAAACATACACCTGGCGACAGATTCCCTTATAGAGTCCAGATCACTGGGGGTCCCAGCTCTGCGTACACAACGATGAGTCGCAAAAACCTGTGATGGGGAATGAAGCAGAGTTCTCATTGAAATCAGTGCTCTGTGTAATAAATGGATGTGCTCAGTCCTTAAGGGCTAAGACACTTTGTAGCCACTATGGCTAATCCGTAAATAGGAGACCTCAACCTTTAATTGGTAGCAGATTGCCCTTGAACTTTGCTAATGAGATACACTTAGTGCTGCTGGCCTCCCTGTGGCTGGTACGTTGACGATATATCTTTTCATCCTACAGCTACTTATACTGCTGATGTACGTGCCATCTATATAAAAATTAAGCATTAGGCTACAGTCACACCTCCATGGCGACTTTTACATCAACCATTTTTCTCATGTGCTATCTCAAGTAGTTTAATGGCCAAGTCTGATTCACAATATGGACAAAAATAAGACCTGCTCTTAGGCCTCTTTCACACTTCCTTCTTCCACCTCCCGTCATAATGCATCGTTTTGTGAAAAAAACGCATCCTGTGAATTTGCCCGCAGGATGCGTTTTTTTCTCATAGACTTGTATTAGCGACGTATCGCGACGTATGGCCACACGTTTCGTCCGTCGTGCACTGGTTCCTATGGAATTTGGTGACACGACGTCGTTGGCTAGAATGGAAGCCTATGGACACAGGATCCATCGTGGCACGTTGCATGACGGAATCCAGCGCTGGATTCCGTTTTTTTACACTAAGCATGCTCCAAATCAGTATTTAGTAGCCAACTGGCCAGACAGCCCCAAATCTATATAAACCTGGCCTGTGGCTTCTTCATTACTCAATGTGCCAGCAAGAAGCATACAAGCAAGAAGCTTGCCAGCAACCTGCCTGATGGATAGATGCATAGATGGTCACAATATTTGCTAGAACTCCCTCCATTTCTGCCACTTGCTCTAAACCCTCTCAAAGATGGGTGTTGTGAATTTGGATTCTGGGCTCCCCCGGTGGCTACTGGTGGAATTGAACTGGTGTCTTCATCTTCTCTGTTCACCTGTTCCCATCAAGATGTGGGAGTCGCTATATAACCTTGCTGCTCTGTTAGTTGCTTGCCGGTCAACAATGTTATCAGAAGCCTCTCTGTGCTTGTTCCTGCTCCTAGACAACTACTAGATAAGTTGGACTCTTGTCCATGTTTGTTTTTGCATTTTGTTCCAGTTCACAGCTGTAGTTTCGTTACTGTGTCTGGAAAGCTCTTGTGAACGGGAATTGCCACTCTGGTGTTATGAGTTAATGCCAGAGTTTTAAAGTAATTTCTGGATGGTGTTTTGATAGGGTTTTCAGCTGACCATGAAAGTGTCCTTTCTGTCTTCTGCTATGTAGTAAGTGGACCTCAAATTTGCTAAACCTATTTTCATACTACGTTTGTTATTTCATCTCAACTCACCGCCAATACATGTGGGGGGCCTCTGTCTCCTTTCGGGGTATTTCTCTAGAGGTGAGCTAGGACTAATATTTTCTTCTGCTAGCTTTATTTAGTCCTCCGGCTGGGCAGGGCATCTAGAATCAACGTAGGCATGCTACCCGGCCACTGCTAGTTGTGCGTTAGGTTTAGTTCATGGTCAGCTCAGTTCCCATCTTCCAAGAGCTAGTTCCTATATATGCTTATGCTATGTTCTCTTGCCATTGAGATCATGACAGTTTGACCGGCCAACAAAGTGTTAATTGTTTGGGCTGAAGCAGGAGAAAAAGAAGTGTTGAAGGGAAATTTTTTTTTTTTTTTTCCCCTCAGAGTTTTGCTGCCTAGCCCTTAATTGCTGTCTAGCTGCTTCTTACCTCCTCTTAACCCTTGAATGGCTCTGTGTCCATCTGTTTGTAATGGATCTTCAGAGTGTAATTGCAGGTTTGAATAATCTCGCCACGAAGGTACAAAATTTGCAAGATTTTGTTTGTCATGCACCTGTATCTGAGCCGAGAATTCCTTTGCCGGAATTTTTCTCGGGGAATAGATCCGGGTTTCAGAATTTTCGAAATAATTGCAAATTATTTTTGTCTTTGAAATCTCGCTCTGCCGGAGACCCTGCACAGCAGGTCAGGATTGTGATTTCCTTGCTCCGGGGCGACCCTCAAGACTGGGCTTTTTCATTGACACCAGGGGATCCTGCGTTGCTCAATGTGGATGCGTTTTTTCTGGCCTTGGGGTTGCTTTATGACGAACCTCATTTGGAGCTTCAGGCAGAAAAAACTTTGATGTCCCTATCTCAGGGGCAAGATGAAGCGGAAATTTACTGCCAAAGATTCCGTAAATGGTCTGTGCTTACTCAGTGGAATGAGTGCGCCCTGGCGGCGACTTTCAGAGAGGGTCTCTCTGATGCCATTAAGGATGTTATGGTGGGGTTCCCTGTGCCTGCGGGTCTGAATGAGTCCATGACAATGGCTATTCAGATCGATAGGCGTTTGCGGGAGCGCAAACCAGTGCACCATCTGGCGGTGTCCACTGAGAAGTCGCCAGAGAGTATGCAGTGTGATAGAATTCTGTCCCGAAGCGAGCGGCAGAATTTTAGACGGAAAAATGGGTTGTGTTTCTATTGTGGTGATTCTACTCATGTTATATCAGCATGCTCTAAGCGCACTAAAAAGCTTGGTAAATCTGTTTCCATTTGCACCTTACCGTCTAAATTTATTCTATCTGTGACCCTGATTTGCTCTTTGTCATCTATTACCACGGACGCCTATGTCGACTCTGGCGCCGCTTTGAGTCTTATGGATTGGTCCTTTGGCCAAACGCTGTGGGTATGATTTAGAGCCTTTGGAGACTCCTATTCCTCTGAAGGGGATTGACTCCACCCCATTGGCTAATAATAAACCACAATACTGGACACAAGTAACTATGCGTATTAATCCGGATCACCAGGAGATTATTCGCTTTCTGGTGCTGTATAATCTACATGATGATTTGGTGCTAGGATTGCCTTGGCTGCAATCTCACAACCCAGTCCTCGACTGGAGAGCTATGTCTGTGTTGAGCTGGGGATGTAAGGGGGCTCATGGGGATGTACCTGTGGTTTCCATTTCATCATCCATTCCCTCTGAAATTCCTGAGTTCCTGTCTGACTATCGTGACGTCTTTGAAGAATCCAAGCTTGGTTCGTTACCTCCGCACCGAGAGTGCGATTGTGCCATAGATTTAATCCCGGGTAGTAAATACCCAAAGGGTCGTTTATTTAATCTGTCTGTGCCTGAACATGCTGCTATGCGAGAATATATAAAGGAGTCCTTGGAAAAGGGACATATTCGTCCATCGTCATCTCCCTTAGGAGCCGGTTTTTTCTTTGTGTCAAAAAAAGACGGCTCTTTGAGACCATGTATTGATTATCGGCTTTTGAATAAAATCACTGTTAAATATCAATACCCATTGCCGTTGCTGACTGATTTGTTTGCTCGCATAAAGGGGGCCAAGTGGTTCTCTAAGATTGACCTTCGTGGGGCGTATAATTTGGTGCGAATCAGGCAGGGGGATGAGTGGAAAACCGCATTTAATACGCCCGAGGGCCACTTTGAGTATTTAGTGATGCCTTTTGGTCTTTCTAATGCTCCGTCAGTTTTCCAGTCCTTTATGCATGATATTTTTCGCGATTATTTGGATAAATTTATGATTGTGTATCTGGATGATATTCTGATTTTTTCGGATGACTGGGACTCTCATGTCCAGCAAGTCAGGAGGGTTTTTCAGGTTTTGCGGTCTAATTCTTTGTGTGTGAAGGGTTCTAAGTGTGTTTTTGGGGTACAGAGGATTTCCTTTTTGGGATATATTTTTTCCCCCTCTTCCATTGAAATGGATCCTGTCAAGGTTCAAGCTATTTGTGATTGGACGCAGCCCTCTTCTCTTAAGAGTCTTCAGAAATTTTTGGGCTTTGCTAACTTTTATCGTCGATTTATTGCTGGTTTTTCGGATATTGCTAAGCCATTGACCGATTTGACTAAGAAGGGTGCTGATGTTGCTGATTGGTCCCCTGATGCTGTGGAGGCCTTTCGGGAGCTTAAGCGCCGTTTTTCCTCTGCCCCTGTGTTGCGTCAGCCTGATGTTGCTCTACCTTTTCAGGTTGAGGTCGACGCTTCTGAGATCGGAGCTGGGGCAGTGTTGTCGCAGAAAAGTTCTGACTGCTCCGTGATGAGGCCTTGTGCCTTCTTTTCCCGTAAATTTTCGCCCGCTGAGCGGAATTATGATGTTGGGAATCGGGAGCTTTTGGCCATGAAGTGGGCTTTTGAGGAGTGGCGCCATTGGCTTGAGGGGGCCAGACATCAGGTGGTGGTATTGACTGACCACAAAAATTTGATTTATCTTGAGACCGCCAGGCGCCTGAATCCTAGACAGGCGCGCTGGTCATTATTTTTCTCTCGGTTTAATTTTGTGGTGTCATACCTACCGGGTTCTAAGAATGTTAAGGCGGATGCCCTTTCTAGGAGTTTTGAGCCTGACTCGCCTGGTAACTCTGAGCCCACAGGTATCCTTAAGGATGGAGTGGTATTGTCAGCCGTTTCTCCAGACCTGCGGCGGGCCTTGCAGGAGTTTCAGGCGGAGAGACCTGATCGTTGCCCACCTGATAAACTGTTTGTTCCTGATGATTGGACCAGTAGAGTCATCTCTGAGGTTCATTCTTCTGCGTTGGCAGGTCATCCTGGCATTTTTGGTACCAGGGATTTGGTGGCAAGGTCCTTCTGGTGGCCTTCCCTGTCACGAGATGTGCGAGGCTTTGTGCAGTCTTGTGACGTTTGTGCTCGGGCCAAGCCTTGTTGTTCTCGGGCTAGTGGTTTGTTGTTGCCCTTGCCTGTTCCTAAGAGGCCTTGGACGCACATCTCGATGGATTTTATTTCAGATCTGCCTGTTTCTCAGAAGATGTCTGTCATCTGGGTGGTGTGTGACCGTTTTTCTAAGATGGTCCATTTGGTTCCTCTGCCCAAGTTACCTTCTTCTTCCGAGTTGGTTCCTCTGTTTTTTCAAAATGTTGTTCGTTTGCATGGTATTCCTGAGAATATCGTTTCTGACAGAGGGACCCAATTCGTGTCTAGATTTTGGCGGGCATTCTGTGCTAGGATGGGCATAGAGTTATCTTTTTCGTCCGCTTTCCATCCTCAGACGAATGGCCAGACCGAGCGGATTAATCAGACCCTGGAGACATATCTGAGGTGTTTTGTGTCTGCTGACCAGGATGATTGGGTTGCTTTTTTGCCATTGGCGGAGTTCGCTCTCAATAATCGGGCCAGCTCTGCCACTTTGGTGTCCCCGTTTTTCTGTAATTCGGGGTTTCATCCTCGATTTTCCTCTGGTCAGGTGGAATCTTCGGATTGTCCTGGAGTGGATGCTGTGGTGGAGAGATTGCATCAGATCTGGGGGCAGGTGGTGGACAATTTGAGGTTGTCCCAGGAGAAGACTCAGCTTTTTGCCAACCGCCACCGTCGTGTTGGTCCTCGGCTTTCTGTTGGGGATTTGGTGTGGTTGTCTTCTCGTTTTGTCCCTATGAGGGTCTCTTCTCCTAAGTTTAAGCCTCGGTTTATCGGCCCGTATAAGATATTGGAGATTCTTAACCCTGTTTCCTTCCGTTTGGACCTCCCTGCATCCTTTTCTATTCATAACGTTTTTCATCGGTCATTATTGCGCAGGTATGAGGTACCGGTTGTGCCTTCCGTTGAGCCTCCTGCTCCGGTGTTGGTTGAGGGTGAGTTGGAGTACGTTGTGGAGAAAATCTTGGACTCTCGTGTTTCCAGACGGAGACTCCAGTATCTGGTCAAGTGGAAGGGATACGGCCAGGAGGATAATTCTTGGGTGAATGCATCTGATGTTCATGCCTCCGATCTGGTTCGTGCCTTTCATAGGGCCCATCCTGATCGCCCTGGTGGTTCTGGTGAGGGTTCGGTGCCCCCTCCTTGAGGGGGGGGTACTGTTGTGAATTTGGATTCTGGGCTCCCCCGGTGGCTACTGGTGGAATTGAACTGGTGTCTTCATCTTCTCTGTTCACCTGTTCCCATCAAGATGTGGGAGTCGCTATATAACCTTGCTGCTCTGTTAGTTGCTTGCCGGTCAACAATGTTATCAGAAGCCTCTCTGTGCTTGTTCCTGCTCCTAGACAACTACTAGATAAGTTGGACTCTTGTCCATGTTTGTTTTTGCATTTTGTTCCAGTTCACAGCTGTAGTTTCGTTACTGTGTCTGGAAAGCTCTTGTGAACGGGAATTGCCACTCTGGTGTTATGAGTTAATGCCAGAGTTTTAAAGTAATTTCTGGATGGTATTTTTGATAGGGTTTTCAGCTGACCATGAAAGTGTCCTTTCTGTCTTCTGCTATGTAGTAAGTGGACCTCAAATTTGCTAAACCTATTTTCATACTACGTTTGTTATTTCATCTCAACTCACCGCCAATACATGTGGGGGGCCTCTGTCTCCTTTCGGGGTATTTCTCTAGAGGTGAGCTAGGACTAATATTTTCTTCTGCTAGCTTTATTTAGTCCTCCGGCTGGGCTGGGCATCTAGAATCAACGTAGGCATGCTACCCGGCCACTGCTAGTTGTGCGTTAGGTTTAGTTCATGGTCAGCTCAGTTCCCATCTTCCAAGAGCTAGTTCCTATATATGCTTATGCTATGTTCTCTTGCCATTGAGATCATGACAGATGGGGTGTCAAAACACTCAATATATAGGTTTCCATTATTTTCCAGTAGCCAATCACATTTGGGAGACTCCCATTTGTAAGCATGGAAAACGGATCCGTAAAGAAACCGGATAAAACGGATGGGAAAAACGGACAAGACGGATGCAACGGATCCAGTTTTTCGACGGAACCGTCTAACGGATCCATCGAAAAACTGGATGCGTTGCAACAGTTTTTCATAATTTGTGACGCATCCGTCGATACGTCGCGTCGACGCAGTTCTGGCTAGGTGCTTTTACAGCTTTCTGTGTTTGATATTGTGCAGTTCTGGGATCTCTGGTTCTGCTATCTTTAGTTTTGTGTTTTCAGTTTGTTTCTGCAACCTTCTCTGTGTGTCCTATTAGGAGGGGACCTGTTTTTTATACCCAGTCCTTAGATGTTTTAGGGACCTCATTCCCCTTATCTATAGGTCTTCGATGAGTTTAGACTAGGATCGTCGGTGGGTCTATTCGGAAGGAATGGGTTGCCCACTCCATCTTAGGGTTTCAGCCTAGTCTTAGGCTACTTTCACACTTGCGTTTTCTGCTGTCCGTCGTTATGCAGCAAAATGACGTATCGACGGATGTCACGAAAATAGGGAAAAACGTGTGTGACGCATCCAGTGTAATGACGGATGCGTCGTACACAAATTCTGGGAATTAAATGTCCGGGGAGGAGAGAGAGAGAGAGAGAGAGAGCAAGAGAGAGCAAAACTTTTTCCTGGACTTGAAAATCCTTCCGGGCATGCTCAGAGGGGAAAAACGTGATACGTTGCTGGATTCCAGTGTGTGACGGTCAGCGACGGATCCTGCGTCCATAGGCTTCCATTATAGCCGACGACGGGCAGCGCAGGATGCGTCGCTGACTGATTTTCCGATTTGCACAAAAAAACGTTCCTCTGAACGTTTTCTCTCCACGACAGACCGCTATTTTACGACGGATCCAGTGTCTGACGGGCGCGACGGATGGCAGTCCGTCACAATCCATCATTAATACAAGTCTATGGGAAAATGCAAATTTTTTTGCAGGATCCTGCATTCTCAAAAAGAGACGGATTGTGACGGACTCAAAAAAACACAAGTGTGAAAGTAGCCTTAGGCCTCTTTCACACTTCCACTTCCGTCGGTACGGGTCCGTCGCAATGCGTCGGGCCGACGTACCGACGGATGTTGTGAAAGTTTTGCACGACGTGGGCAGCGGGTGCAGTTTTTCGATGCATCCGCTGCCCATTCTGCAGTCCGGGGAGGAGGGGGTGGAGTTTCGGTCGCGCATGCACGGTAGAAAATGGCGGATGCAACGGGCAAAAAAAAGTTCACTTGAACTTTTTTTGTGACGACGGTCCCCCAAAACACGACGGATCCGTTGCACGACGGACGCGACGTGTGGCCATCCGTCGCGATCCGTCGCTAATACAACTCTATGGGCAAAAAACGCATCCTGCGAGCACATTTGCAGGATTCATTTTTTGCCCAAAACGACGGATTGCAACAGATGCCAAATGACTGAAGTGTTAAAGAGGCCTTAGTGCAGGGTCAGCTTTCCCCCTTCTATCCTAGTTCTGTGCTGCAGTTCTGTAACACTCACCCTCTTTAAACCTGCACTTTAGCCACAGTATTGGACACATGGGGGCTACTACGAAAATCCTGATCATCCTACAGATTGTCTTTGTAAACTCCGAATGTGTATTTTACATTGCTCAAAAAAATAAAGGGAACACTTAAACAACAGAATATAACTCCAAGTAAATCAAACTTCTGTGAAATCAAACTGTCCACTTAGGAAGCAACACTGATTGACAGTCAATTTCACATGCTGTTGTGCAAATGAAATAGACAACGGATGGAAATTATTGGCAATTATCAAGACACACTCAATAAAGGAGTGGTTCTGCAAGTGGGGACCACAGACCACATCTCAGTTCCCATGCTTTCTGGCTGATGTTTTGGTCACTTTTGAATTTTGATTGTGCTTTCACACTCATGGTAGCATGAGACGGACTCTACAACCCACACAAGTGGCTCAGGTAATGCAGCTCATCCAGGATGGCACATCAATGTGAGCTGTGGCAAGGAGATTTGCTGTGTCTGTCAGCGTAGTGTCCAGAGGCTGGAGGCGCTACCAGGAGACAGACCAGTGCACCAGGAGACTTGGAGGGGGCCGTAGGAGGGCACCAACCCAGCAGCAGGACCGCTACCTCAGCCTCTGTGCAAGGATGAACAGGAGGAGCACTGCCAGAGCCCTGCAAAATGACCTCCAGCAGGCCACAAATGTGCATGTATCTGCACAAACGGTTAGAAACCGACTCCATGAGGATGGTCTGAGTGCCTGACATCCACAGATGGGGGTTGTGTTCACAGCCCAACATCGTGCAGGATGCTTGGCATTTGCCTCAGAACACCAGGATTATCAAATTCGCCACTGGTGCCCTGTGCTCTTCACAGATGAAAGCAGGTTCACTCTGAGCACATGTGACAGAGTCTGGAGACGCCGTGGAGAGTGATCTGCTGCCTGTAACATCCTTCAGCATGACCGGTTTGGCAGTGGGTCAGTAATGGTGTGGGGTGGCATTTCTTTGGAGGGCCACAAAGCCCTCCATGTGCTCGCCAGAGGTAGACTGCCATTAGGTACCGAGATGAGATCCTCAGACCCCTTGTGAGACCATATGCTGGTGCGGTTGGCCCTGGGTTCCTCCTAATGCAGGACAGTGCCAGACCTCATGTGGCTGGAGTGTGTCAGCAGTTCCTGCAAGATGAAGGCATTGAAGCTATGGACTGGCCCGCCCATTCCCCAGACCTGAATCCGATTGAACACATCTGGGACATCTTGTCTCGCTTGATCCACCAATGTCATGTTGCACCACAGACCGTCCAGGAGTTGGCGGATGCTTTAGTCCAGGTCTGGGAGGAGATCCCTCAGGAGACCATCCTCTGCCTCATCAGGAGCATGCCCAGGTGTTGTAGGGCGGTCATACTGGCACGTGGAGGCCACACACACACTACTGAACATCATTTCCTTGTCTTGAGGCATCTCCACGGAAATTGGATAATCCTGTAACTTCATTTTCCACTTTGATTTTGAGTATCATTCCAACTCCAGACCTCCGTGGGATATTAGTTGTGATTTACGTTGATCATTTTTAGGATTTATTGTTCTCAACGCATTCCACTATGTAATGAATAGAGATTTACAACTGGAATATTTCATTCAGTGACATCTAGGATGTGGGATTTTAGTGTTCCCTTTATTTTTTTGAGCAGTTTATATTCAACCCGTTGATTTCCACCATACGGATGTGTTGGAGCCCGCTGCATGATGAAAAATAGCATCAAACACAAAAGGAAATAAATGAAATGAGTAAATAAATGTGAATGAAACTACTAGATTTATTGATGTCATTTTTTTCATTAAAAAAATAAAATCCCGGAATGAGTGCGTAATCCACAGCCTGTAAGTGTGAATGAGTGTAAGGGCGCAATCTATTCTGACTTATGTAGCGTAAAACACAGTGCGGACACTGCTGATGTAGGTGAGAGCCTGGCGTACGGCTTTAATTAGAGCGTATGTGCAGCTCGCTGCCTCTCTGGTGCTTGCTCTGCTATATGGACACGCCGAGTGTCTGTACGGCTTATCTGTAACACAATTTCTTGCAGTATTACAGCAACGGGCACTTTGGTAGGAATGCTAACACCGAGGAATGCACTCCAAAAAACACAACTGTCTTTGATAAATCCAGACCCTCGACTGGTATCTTTGGCTTTGAATGTTAATCTCTTGCAATTTCCCCATAGGTTCCTCTTCCATCTGCCGTCTGCTCATTCATCCCTCCATACTTATAACTCTGCCCGCTCTTTTCCATTCTCGCTCGTCCTCAAAGCTTTCTGTTCTGTTATACGTCTCCTTTCATGTTCCTCTCGTCCTTTCCCATCTCACTGCCGTTCCATACGTTCCGTGCACATCCCGGGACCATCGGGTCTGCGTGATCCTTTTTACCTCCGTCTCTTACCACCAAATACTTCTCTTACCACCAAATACTTGCTTCGTCCTCTCTTATTTGTAATTGTAATTATTTCTTCAGTGCGGATGTTGACGCTGAAGGGTTTTATTTGGCTGGAGACAGAAGAATATTTCCTTTCATGATCTGTTTGTACTCAGGAAATAAGCTTTTCCCACTCATATCATTCTTAAAAGGGCTGTCCATTCTGAAGGATTCTGCAATGTAGAGCTAATAATAGAGGGTCCTGTATCGGGGAATCCCAGCCATGAGCTGTACACAGCAGTGATATTACAGCTGCTCCATAGTGGGTGCTATGGGGCCCGGGACTGCTAGGCGGCCAAAAGGTCCTGCAGCTACTCTGCCATAATAAGCATCCAGATAGGATATAGCACTAACAGGAGAGGTGTGGGGCTCGTCAGGATGTGGACAGCAGAGCAGCGGGCCCCACAGTGGACCCTGACTGCGGGGGTCAGCAGAGCAACACAAGACACACACCCCAACTGGAAATGTCCTGGGCTCCCCTCTATTCTGTATGACACCATTCTCTTACATTAGGTAGTAGAAGATCACAGCACAATCCAGCTGGCTCCTCTTTAAAGTTGTGACATCACTGTGTGCATTATCTAGGTACTGTGACATCACTGTGTGCATTATCTGTGTACAATGACATCACTGTGTGCGTTATCTCTGTAAAATGACATCACTCTACCTTATTTCTGTACTGTGACATGACTGTGTGCATGATCTCTGTACAATAATAATAATAATAGCAGTCCAAATAGAAGAAAAAATGAATGGCACTGAGATAAATGTAATGAATTACTTACTGGTATAGAGGGATACACTCCGAATCATTGGCACATTATGGGGGTAAAGTCACTTGGTGGAGGGTGCTTGCCAAGAAGAAACGTAGATAAATCCAAACGAAGAGGAAAGCAGCAACACTTCCGTTTTGTGACGAAGAAACCTTAGTCCTTTATTTCCAATATAAATTGATGGACAAGGTAAACAGGGTAGGGACAGTGCAAGTAAAAAGGACGACGGCCGTTTCGCGTTAACCACGCGGCCCAGGACCCGTGGAAGCGTGGTTAATGCGAAACGGCCGTCGTCCTTTTTACTTGCACTGTCCCTGCTCTGATTACCTTGTCCATCAATTTATAGTGTAAATAAAGGACTAAGGTTTCTTTGTCACATAACGGAAGTGTTGCTGCTTTCCTCTTCGTTTGGATAATAATAATAATAATCTTTATTTTTATATAGCGCCAACATATTCCGCAGCACTTTACAAACATTATCATCACTGTCCCCATTGGGCTCACAATCTAAATTCCCTATCAGTATGTCTTTGGAGTGTGGGAGGAAACCGGAGTCAGGGTCCATTTACCCAGGTAAATAAACTTTCTGTAATGTGCGCCGATTACTGACATAACTGCTGATTGGCGCCCGTTTAAGTGAATTTCTATGTGTCTACCCCAGTCCTTTCCCTCGTTTGTACCATTATCTTCCCTGTGTTTCTCATCTTGCCTCTGTCACCCCCTCTGATATTCGGCTTTCCTTCATTCTTGGTCACGCCGTGTCCTTCTCTTTAATCTCACTGGGCAATTTGTTTGCTGTCAGATAATCCGGATTGCACTTCCCTTCCAATATCTTTCAATAAAGCTCCATGACAACATTGTGAAGCCGGCTTGTGATCGTCCCGCTCATACCTAATTCGCAAGTTGGTGCAGAACGTATCGTCTTTTTATGTCCTTGAAATGAAGAATGACAATCAGTAGGTAGCAGATGACAGTGGCCTATTATCTATGCCCTTGCTTCAACAAAAGCACAGCTATAACCTGGTGCTAAAGTGAACCTTATTATACTGTACAACAATCATATTCATGGAGAGGACACGGACTAATAACTGACTGAGCTACTGCTTTCATGTCACTAGTATATTAGTATGGAAATTAATTATATTGAAAGATGAGATAGATACATAGATTAATAATAAACATTATTTATCTATCATCTATCTATTATCTATCTATCATCTATCTATCCATATATCTATTTATCTATCTATCAATCATCTATCTATTATCTATCACTATCTATCATCTATCTATCTATCCATATATCTATCTATTATCTATCATTTATCTATTATCTATCTATCATCTATTGATCTATCCATATATCTATCTATCTATCTATCTATCTATCTATCTATCTATCTATCTATATATCTATTATCTATGTGTCTGTCTATCTATCATTTATTTATCTATCTATCTATCTATATATTATCTATCTATCTATCTATCTATCTATCTATCTATCTATCTATCTATCTATCAGATATAATACAGGTCCTTCTCAAAAAATTAGCATATAGTGTTAAATTTCATTATTTACCATAATGTAATGATTACAATTAAACTTTCATATATTATAGATTCATTATCGACCAACTGAAATTTGTCAGGTCTTTTATTGTTTTAATACTGATGATTTTGGCATACAACTCCTGAAAACCCCAAAAACCTGTCTCAATAAATTAGCATATCAAGAAAAGGTTCTCTAAATGACCTATTACCCTAATCTTCTGAATCAACTAATTAACTCTAAACACATGCAAAAGATACCTGAGGCTTTTAAAAACTCCCTGCCTGGTTCATTACTCAAAACCCCCATCATGGGTAAGACTAGCGACCTGACAGATGTCAAGAAGGCCATCATTGACACCCTCAAGCAAGAGGGTAAGACCCAGAAAGAAATTTCTCAACAAATAGGCTGTTCCCAGAGTGCTGTATCAAGGCACCTCAATGGTAAGTCTGTTGGAAGGAAACAATGTGGCAGAAAACGTTGTACAACGAGAAGAGGTGACCGGACCCTGAGGAAGATTGTGGACTGAGTCTGGTGTGGAAACATCCAGAGCCACCGTGCACAGGCGTGTGCAGGAAATGGGCTACAGGTGCCGCATTCCCCAGGTAAAGCCACTTTTGAACCATAAACAGCGGCAGAAGCGCCTGACCTGGGCTACAGAGAAGCAGCACTGGACTGTTGCTAAGTGGTCCCAAGTACTTTTTTCTGATGAAAGCAAATTTTGCATGTCATTCGGAAATCAAGGTGCCAGAGTCTGGAGGAAGACTGGGGAGAAGGAAATGCCAAAATGCCTGAAGTCCAGTGTCAAGTACCCACAGTCAGTGATGGTGTGGGGTGCCATGTCAGCTGCTGGTGTTGGTCCACTGTGTTTCATCAAGGGCAGGGTCAATGCAGCTAGCTATCAGGAGATTTTGGAGCACTTCATGCTTCCATCGGCTGAAATGCTTTATGGAGATGAAGATTTCATTTTTCAGCACGACCTGGCACCTGCTCACAGTGCCAAAACCACTGGTAAATGGTTTACTGACCATGGTATTACTGTGCTCAATTGGCCTGCCAACTCTCCTGACCTGAACCCCATAGAGAATCTGTGGGATATTGTGAAGAGAAAGTTGAGAGACGCAAGACCCAACACTCTGGATGAGCTTAAGGCCGCTATTGAAGCATCCTGGGCCTCCATAACATCTCAGCAGTGTCACAGGCTGATTGCCTCCATGCCACGCCGCATTGAAGCAGTCATTTCTGCCAAAGGATTCCCGACCAAGTATTGAGTGCATAACTGAACATTATTATTTGATGGTTTTTTTGTTTGTTATTAAAAAACACTTTTATTTGATTGGACGGGTGAAATATGCTAATTTATTGAGACAGGTTTTTTGGGTTATCAGGAGTTGTATGCCAAAATCATCAGTATTAAAACAATAAAAGACCTGACAAATTTCAGTTGGTGGATAATGAATCTATAATATATGAAAGTTTAATTGTAATCATTACATTATGGTAAATAATGAAATTTAACACTATATGCTAATTTTTTGAGAAGGACCTGTAGATAGAAAGCTAGATGATAGATAAATAGATAATAGATAGATAGATACATACATAGATATATCTATAGATAGATAGATAGATAGATAGATAGATAAATAGATAATAGCTATTGATAGATGAAACTCAGGGTGCCGTGCCTCCCAGGTAAACACCAAACTTTCAATATAAAATGAGATAAATGGAGGCCGCACACCAGTTTGAAAAAAATGAAAAAACTTGGGCTATTTAAGGCTTCTTTCACACTTCCGTCAATACGGGGCCGTCACGAAGCGTCGGCGCGACGTACCGACAGAAGTGTTTTCTTTCACATTTCCGTCTGCGTTGCCGAGCAGGAAAGATCGTGAGAGCGATATTTCCTGCTGGGCATGCGCAGTGTGAAACACTGGATGCGACGTACGGAAAAACGTTCCCTTGAACGTTTTTCCGAGACGACGGGCCGCCAAAACCCGACGCATCCAGTGCACGACGGACGCGACGTGTGGCCATACATTTTCAAAAATCGATGAATTGCGACGTAAGCAGAAAGACGGAAGTGTGAAAGAGGCCTAAGGCAGCACTTCATAGCAGATATAAGTGTAAGATTTTCATCTGTCCATGTAAGATGCGGTGTTTCAGCCTGGAGTATACAGGTCTTTCTCAAGGATTGTAAAGCCAGTACACATTGGACCTAAACACTGCATCTTACATGGGTTGATGAAAGTAGGTTTTGTTGCATTTAAAGTGTAACCGTTGTTTTATTTTTTATTTTATAAATCAATAGTACATGAGAAAATAAAGATATTTTATAGAAAAAGAGAAAAGAAGACATACACAAGACCAGGGATCACCAAACACATGTATATAGAAATAATCAATTACAAATTTTATTGTAGTCACACAAGACACATCAAACAATTAAAAACACTTAAAACCCAAAAAATGGTACATACCCCAACAAGGGGATGCCCCCCAAGACCACACAAAGGCTTATTCCACAATGTATATGCATATAAGGTGCAAAAATATAACACATGACAATATATAACCTCTACGGACGTGGAAAATATGAAGCTGCTCCAAAATGTTAATGAATACTCTCTGGGCGTATAGTCACTATGACCTTTCTGATGTTCGATGGGTAAAGAGGCATATGGTCACTGACTCCTTAATAGTGCTAAATGGACCAAAAGACACTACAAAGTAAAACAGAAAATAATAATAAGGAATATAGAGCGTGTATAGCCCAGCACCTGTAATGAGCCCAGATACAGTACAAGATAATAAATACTGGCACAGCTGATGATGATCTGAGTGCCAGAGACACCTGGCACAGTACCGGAGATAGATAAATAATCAATACACCCATAAATGCTCCCATCCGCTATTGCTGCAGTATAGAAGTAAAAAACAGTGCCTAACAACACTTTCAATGCATGAGGAAGATATGAGTGTATACGATACCATCCCAGGCCTGCCTGCAGATACTGGCTCAGCTAAACCCTGATAGAAAAGACAGGCATCGGATGTAAGAGAATACCCTAAATGATCTGCCCAGAGCAGGAGACAGCACCCATAGGGTGTGGAGCCGGTCAAAGAGGGGGGGGGGCACAGGAGCCCAACGCGTGTCGCCACGAGCGTGGCTTCGTCAGGGGCAAGGTGGTCCTTGTTTTTATATTTCTATATACATGTGTTTGGTGATCCCTGGTCTTGTGTATGTCTTCTTTTCTCTTTTTCTATATGCTGTGTATATGACATACTCCGGGTGGATCCCAGTCAGTGATATTACGATGGTGCCCTCCACCTTGCTTGTCTCCTGTCTAAAATAAAGATATTTGTAACATATCTTATTAGAGAAATCTACTTCGTTTTTCCCCCAGGACTGATTAATAATTTTAAAATGTCTTACTTTACGGGTAAAATCTGTATTCAGTGAATACAGACTTTCACATTACTGAGATAGGGGACAATAGTTGGTGCTTATAAAGTTCTATGTAGAGGGAGGAGCTGTAAGCCGGGCTCCTCTGCTATCCTACCCTTCCCATTTACATTGAATGTTATAAGCACCAACTGTAATCTCCTATCTCAGTAATGGAAACCCTACATTCACTGAAGGCAGAATTTCCCTGTAAATTGAGAAATTGACATGCAGCCGTGGGGGCTTAAACATATTATTCGTGCACGCCGAAGACACTGTTAGCACCCCAGCATGGATAGCACCTTATCCCAGCACGTTCACTCATCACATCGGCGTATGGGTCAGCAGTCGGAGCATCAGCCCTTCATTCTTACCAATACCGAGTTGTGCCAGGTCACAGCCCAGGCTGGTGATCATATACAATCCTTCGCTCGCTGTGTCTTATATTGAGGGTATCACACATGGAGCGCCTTTTTTCTTTTTCTTTTCAATCTGTGCTTCGCAGGGACTTCAAAAGAAAAAGTTGGCAGGTCATGTTCTAAATTGACCATTGTGGTCAGCTAAAATCTGTGGTGTATGGCCAATTTGAAGTTTACCTATCGTTTCAGAAAACATATAGTTAGAGAGATGTCGAAAATTTTGTTAGGTGGGAGTCTAAGTGCTGAGACCCTCGCTGATCACAGGAGTGAGGGAAAAAAGCGATCTGTGAGCAACGGGACCCATCAGTTGTATTTGACTTAAAGGAGTACTCTCAAACTTGGAAGTTATACCCTATCCATTGGATAGGGGAACTTTCCCCATCAGTGGAGGTCCAACCGCTGAGACACCTTCCGATCTTGAGAAAAGCCCCGTAGGAATGGAGAGGAGGTCCATCATGTGCACTTCTGGCACTATTCTTTTCTATGGGAGATAAGCCAAGAGGATCACTATCAAAGATGGTCCCATTAAAATGAATGGAGCGCCAATGCACATGATTGACCATGCATTCACACAAGACTCTTCAGATCCCAAGTTCTTGAGATTGATTGGGGTCCCAATGATCGGTCCACCAGCAATTGGGAAATTTTCTTCTATTTCTTGGACAGGGGATGACTTGAAAATACCCCTTTAATTGATTTTATGACTTCCAATAATGGCGTGGAAACATGCAGTGGCTGGATGCAGGAAAGCCACCCATTGAGCTACTGCAGGTGGGCTGAGTTCTGGTTGTGCGGCCAGACACAGTCCTATATCCAGTAGTTTATTCATTTACTCCCAAGAAGAATAGAGGAATGGCAGAACGCAGTCCTAAGAAAAAATGCTGCAGAATTGGTTTTACATGGAGAATTGCTGGAATGGACGTGTCAGGAGAGATGACAGATCCTCTTCTAATGCCTGCGAGCCAAAGGACAAATCAAGGACTACTTTCTATTATTTGGCTACTAAGAAGTAAAGCATTAATATCCCCGTGTGTATGGAGGATAAATGACTGCAGAATGTGTTCCTGCTTGTACCGCGGCATATGCCGGAGTATCATACATTCATGACATATGTAGGGAACTCACAAACAATTGTAGGGTGGCAGATCTTCTCCCGGTTTTGCAGCATCTGCACTTTGTGACAGAAGTGTGAAGCTACAGTGTGTGATTGGCATGAAGCTATAATAAAATCTCCATGCTCAGTTCATTATCTGCTGAGCATGTATTGGCTTCGGTTAATTCTCATAGAAGCTCATGACCAGTGGCGTAACTAGAGTCTAATGGGCCCCGGTGCCAAATTTGGACCTGGGTCCCCAAGTGCATGGTGGTCAGATGTATGGTCCCTTGTAGTGCCCTAGAACCTATAAAAACATGCATATTCTCCCCCTCATGTAATAATATCCCCCCGTCCTCTCTCCTTCCTGTAAAAAGTTCCAGTTCCTGGATTAATACCCCTCATCCTGGGCCCTTTCCTGTTATAATGCCTACCACCCATCTTATCACAATGTCCCCATACTGGGTCTCATCAAGGTATAAATTCCTCTATCCTGGGCCCCTACCTGGCATAGTTTCCCCATCTTGTGCACCTTCCTGTAATAATGCTCCATCTATCCTAGGCCCCATCCTGTAACAATGTCCCCATACTGGGTGCCATCATGGTATAAATTATTTCATCCTGGGCCCCTACATGGTATAATGCCCATATCCTGCACACCTTCCAGTAATAATGCCCCCTCTATCCTAGGCCCCATCCTGTAACAATGTCCCCATAATTGGTCCCATCATGGTATAAATTCCTCCATCCTGGGCCCCTACCTGGTATAGTTCCCCATCTTGCACACCTTCCAGTTATAATGCCCCCTCTATCCTAGGCCCCATTCTGTATCAATGTCCTCATACTGGGTCCCATCATGGTATAAATTCCTCCATCCTGGGTCCCTACCTGGTATAGTTTCCCATCTTGCACACCTTGCAGTAATAATGCCCCCTCTATCCTAGGCCCCATTCTGTAACAATGTCCCCATACTGGGGCACATCATGGTATAAATTATTTCATCCTGGGCCCCTACCTGGTAGAATGCCCCACATCCTGATCACCTTCCAGTAATAATGCCTCCACTATCCTAGGTCCCATCCTGTAGCAATGTCCCCATAATTGGTCCCATCATGGTATAAATTAGTTCATCTTGGGCCCCTACTTGGTATAATGACCCCCATCCTGTGCACCTTCCAGTAATAATGCCCCCTCTATCCTAGGCCCCTTCCTGTAACAATGTCCCCATAATGGGTCCCATTATGGTATAAATTATTCCATCCTGGGCCCCTATCTGGTATAATGCCCCACATCCTGCACACCTTCCAGTAATAATGCCCCCTCTATCCTAGGCCCCATCCTGTAACAATGTCCCCATACTGGGTCCCATCATGGTATAAATTATTCCATCCTGAGCTCCTACCTGGTAGAATGCCCCACATCCTGCACACCTTCCAGTAATAATGCCCCCTCTATCCTAGGCCCCATCCTGTAACAATGTCCCCATACTGGGTCCCATCATGGTATAAATTATTCCATCCTGAGCTCCTACCTGGTATAGCATCCCCCATCCTGCGCACCTTCCAGTAATAATGCCCCCTCTATCCTAGGCCCCATCCTGTAACAATGTCCTTCATCCTGACGGAGTCTTTTCCTAGAATAATGTCCAGTAATAATTTTCCTCGTTCTTCTTCAGCAAATTTTAAAAATAAACAAACGATTATTCTAACCTTCCCCCGCTCCCACGATGCATGCATCCTCTTCTATCTCTGTGCTGCAATACATTTCAGCTGAATGCGCATCCTCAGGCTCACATCCAGCTGAAATAAGAACTGGTATCGGTGGCACCCTCTGCGACCACGATCGTTACACCCCTGCTCATGACAAGAACATAGTTTTGTCTTTATGCAAGTCACTAGAGCGGCTGCACTTATACTGTGTACAAATTTTGGGCTGTAGTGTATAAGAAAGACATAGCTGAACTAGAGCGAGTGAAGAGATGAGCGACCAAGGTTATTAAGGGAATGGGTGAACTGCAGAACCAACAAAGTTGGAACTATTAATTTTGGAAAAATGAAGGGTTAGAGACAATCTTTTTACACCAAGGCCTGCATCAGTGATAAGAGGCTTCCTCTGCGTCTAGCGGAAAGAAGGTTTAGTCATAATCACAGTTGGTGATTCCTTACTGTAAAACCCCCTGACAAATGCTGTTGCTGAAACGCGCGTCGGGGTGGACGCCACTCGAGAGAGGGAGTCTTTTGCAACTGTAAGTCCTTACACTATCTTTAATAATAGGATGGTGAGTATTAAAAGGAGTAGACTCTAATCTGTGCTTGACAGTTGCAAACTATTGAGATTAACTGTGATGGTTTAATTATTATTTAATATTGCAATGTGATAATGCCATAAGTATGTTTTATGATAATATTTATCTTGCACTGGACCCTATATGTACCAACACTACGGTGCACTAGCACTTTATATATCATTGATTTATACATTACCAACTATGGGACTACGATAGCTGCACTAGCACCTTATATTCTTTTGTCCTTTATGTCAGTATTACCTACACACTATGCATATATGGGATGTTTATTGTGCACATTTCCATGAGCTCCATACACATAGACATAATTATTCTTTCTGACTATATATTTTTTCCCTCTGGTTATTGGTCAAACTTAATTCCCTGGGTGTGTGCCTCTTGCTTTTATATTGTTTTTATTTTTATGTTTTTGACCTTGTTCTGTTATCTCTTTATTGTCACCTGATTTAAATAAAATTATTATGTTTCCCTTATCTTGAAGTAATGGGACTTTTAGGCCATGTGCACACGTTCAGGATTTTTCACGTTTTTTTCACGTTTTTTCGCTTTAAAAACGTGATAAAAACGCGAAAAAAACGCTTACATATGCCTCCTATTATTTACAGGGTATTCCGCATTTTTTGTGCAAATGTTGCATTTTTTTCCGCGAAAAAATCGCATCGCGGAAAAAAAAAGCAACATGTTCATTAAAAATGTGGAATTGCGGGGATTCCGCACACCTAGGAGTGCATTGATCTGCTTACTTCCCGCACGGGGCTATGCCCACCATGCGGGAAGTAAGCAGATTATGTGCGGTTGGTACCCAGGGTGGAGGAGAGGAGACTCTCCTCCACGGACTGGGCACCATATAATTGGTAAAAAAAAAAGAATTAAAATAAAAAATAGTCATATACTCACCCTCTGATGGCCCCCGAAGTGTTCCCGCCTCTCCGGTGCATGCTCTCTCTTCCGTTCCTATAGATGGTGTGGTTCAGGACCTGTGATGACGTCGCTGTCTTGTGATTGGTCGCGTGACCGCTCATGTGACTCACGCGACCAATCACAAGCCGGGACTCATCGAAGGTCCTGAACCACACCGGCATCTATAGGAACGGACGCCGCTGAGGAGATTGGCTATCTGCAGAGGGTGAGTATAACCATTTTTTTATTTTTTTTATTATTTTTAAACATTCTATCTTTTACTATAGATGCTGCATAAGCAGCATCTATAGTAAAAAGTTGGTCACACTTGTCAAACACTATGTTTGACAAGTGTGACCAACTTGTCAGTCAGTTTTCCAAGCGATGCTACAGATCGCTTGGAAAACTTTAGCATTCTGCAAGCTAATTACGCTTGCAGAATGCTAAAAAAACCGCGAAAAAAACGGAAAAAAAAAAACGCAAAAAAAAAAAGGATTTCTTGCAGAAAATTTCCGGTTTTCTTCAGGAAATTTCTGCAAGAAATCCGGACGTGTGCACATACCCTTATGGTCAGATTTTTTTTTTCTCTTTTTTCTCTTTACTGTAAGAGCAGTGCGATTATGGATTCTTTACTGTAAGAACAATGAGATTATGGATTCTTTACTGTAAGAGCAGTGAGATTATATATTCTTTATCTTAAGAGCAGTGCAATTATAGATTCTTTACTGTAAGAGCAGTGAGACTGGATTCTTTACTGTAAGAGCAGTGCGATTATGGATTCTTTACTGTAAGAGCAGTGAGATTATGGATTCTTTACTGTAAGAGCAGTGAGATTATGGATTCTTTACTATAAGAGCAGTGCGATTATGGATTCTTTTTAATGTAAGAACAGTGTTCTGTCTCCACATGAGGCGAATGGAGGAGTGGTTGATTAATAAGGGTTGTGAGAGAGATTTTGTACCTTCAGTATTTTCCTCGATGTGAGGCAGACAGGACCAATGCTGTTCAGCGACCAGAGAGATGATGCACTCCAGGGATTGTGCAATCCAGACTTGTTTATTTGAAATCTGGACATACAGCTGATAACTGGTAATACAGTACTTTCTCCAGAAATGCAGGTGTAGACAAGGTACAGTAAGATGTAGCACCAAGTATGACTGCAAGTGTGAGCAACAAAAGTGAACAGCAAGAGGTCGAAAGACTGATGCCTTCCTAAGCCCGGTTCAAGTGTGTCCTCTCACAACAGCAAGTAAACTGAAACTGAAATGGCTGCCAGAGGAAGAGAAGCCTTGACCCCTGAACTGGAAGTGGAAGACATGCCCACAAGAATTAATAACAAGCTGCCATACGGAAAAAGGCCATTGGGTGGCAGCAGAGTAAAATATAACAACATACATGGAACAGCACACTCCCCGTCTGAAATTCCGTAAGGGATTTCACTATATTAATGTCCTTGAAATAAAGTCCAACAACCTAGAAAATGAAACCAAACATGCATGTAATGCAATAATAACAACTTTAAACAAGATAAAACATTAATTTAAGTCAGTTCCTGAGATAATCCAAAGGAAAACCCATCTTCGGATCGGAGAAGCCGCACTAGGCCATACTATCTCCGACCCAACTGTAATCCAATGGACAAATACTAGTGCAGTGTTCTGTTCATAGTTTATCCTCCCGGAATGTACTCAGTAGAGAGTGGTTTTTGGCAGACGTGCCAACCATGACAGGCTTTGTCTCCATGTGAGTTGTGATAAGATCTCTCAAGGTGGACTAACCTTGCGATAGTCTTGACGAGTTTCATCCACTTGGAGAAACGTTTGAAGCGCTGGCAACCGAGGGAGGAGGTTGGTTTAGCGTTCGTGGCCAGAGCACTGACCTCGGAGCGCACCTCTGGATCATCATCCGGATCCTGGATGCTGAAGACTTCCTGGACAAATTCACTTCCCTTCTGTTCCAGCAGAAACCATGGACCTGAAATCCAAGAAGAGTTAGCGAAAGAATTTATAGACATAGGTCTAGTGGCATGGTTGGCTGGATTAAGTTCAGATGGGATGTAGTGCCACTGTTCAGGTTTGGAAGACCTTCTTATTGTCTCAATGTGGTTACTGACGTACACGTAGAAGCGCCTTGTTTGGTTGTAGATGTAACCTAAGACAACTTTACTGTCACTGTAGTATTGTACGTCATCTATGTGAGTGTCCAGCTCATGCTGAATAAAGTCTGCAAGTTCTACTGCAAGCACGGTCCCACAGAGTTCAAGCCTGGGAATAGTGTGGTCAGGCTTGGGAGCCAACTTAGCCTTGCCGAAAACAAAACCAACATGATCTTGATTGTCGGATACCGTCACCTTCAGGTAGGCAACAGCTGCAATGGCCTCCGTGGATGCATCCGAGAACACATGGAGTTCCGTCCTAGTGCTAGCAGCAAGTGAGATTCCAGCATAGCATCTCGGTATATGGATTTGATCCAAGGCACGCAAAGACTGCTTCCAGGTTTCCCATTTTGGTTCCTTATCAGGAGGTAGTGGGGCATCCCAGTCCTTGATGGTTTTGGATAGCTGTCTCAGAAGGGATTTACCTTGTATGGTAATTGGTGCTACGAATCCCAGTGGGTTATATAGGCTATTTACCACTGACAGGACACCGCGTTTAGTGAATGGTTTGTCTGCACAGTTGATTTGGAAACCGAAGGCGTTGGCTGACAGGTTCCACCTCAGGCCTAAGCTTCTCTGCACACGCGGTCGGTCTGGTCCCATCTCTATGTCCTTGAATCCAGGTGCGTGGTCACTTGACTCAAAGGCTCTCATGACAGCCGGGCTGTTTGAAGCAATTTTGTGCAGTCTAAGCTTAGCTCGGTACAGCATACGTTGGGTCCTTTTAAGAAGGTCAATTGCCGCTTCTTCTGTGGGTAGAGATTTTAGTCCATCATCTACGTAGAAGTCTTTCTCTACAAAGTCTCTGGCGTCTGTTCCATACTCGGACTCTCCTTCTAGTGCGGTTCTCCGCAGGCCATACGTTGCCACTGAGAGTGAAGGGCTGTTCCTGAATACGTGCACCCGCATGCGATACTACACCATCTCTTTGCTGGGGTCATTGTCCTTGTACCACAGGAACCTGAGGAAATTCCTGTGGTCCTCTCTGACTGTGAAACAGTGAAACATCTGTTAAATGTTGGCAGTGATGGCGATGGGCTCTTTCCTGAACCTCATCAACACTCCTACTAGGTTGTTTGTCAGATTGGGACCTGTGAGGAGGACATCATTGAGAGATACGCCTTGATGTTTGGCGCTTGAATCAAAGACAACTCTAATTTGCTTAGGTTTCCGCGGGTGATATACTCCAAATGAGGGTAGGTACCAGCACTCCTGACTACCCACCCCAAGTCGAGTCTCTGGGCTTAGGGGGCGTAGTCAGGACCGTTACACTGTTGGCGGACCTTATGTATTCTTAAATTATCTCTGCCGAGCAGAAGTAGGATTTCAGCGTCTGTGTCCAAAGGTGGGATAACGCTGGCTAGGTGCCTTAAGTGTGGTTGGTGGAAGGCAGATTCCGGGGTAGGGATCTCATCCCTTTGGTCTGGTATTTGATCGCATTCGATTAGCGTAGGTAGGGGTATTTCTATGTCTCCATTGACAGGAGAAGCAATGAAACCTTGTGCCCTTCTGCTGCTAGTCTCTATGCGCCCCGAGCAAGTATTCAGAGTGTAGGGTGTTGCTGGTCCCTTGATTTTAAAGGCTTCACAGAACTTAGGTTTAGCTAGGGATCGATTGCTCTGATCATCAATGATGGCATACATTTTTACTGCCTTCTCTGGTTGCCCTTCTGGATAGATTCTGATTAGGCATATCCTGGCACAGCATTAGCACTTTGATTCTTCCCACATACTTCTGAGCATGAGCAGGAAACAGCTGTGGTGGACTTGGGGTGATTCTGTGGCTCCCCGCCATGGCTTGTAGCGGGACTAGAGGTAACTGCGACTGCTGGATCGCTGGTGGCTGAGGCTGGGTGCAAGGCTGATGGGTGTCTATCGCTATGACACTCTTCACACATAACGGCGGATTTACAGTCCTTGGCCATGTGTTCTGATGAAGCGCAGCATTTGAAACATACCCCAAGTTCGCTGAGGATTTTCTTGCGCTCCTGCATGGTTTTCGACTTGAAGCCTCTACATTTGTTCAGTGAGTGTGGTCTTTTGTGAATGCGACACTCACGGTTGAAAGACTTATCCCTCGACGGAATAGTGTACTGCTTATCGGCAGGTACTGCAGGTGATGGCAGGTTAGTCTTTCTGACGCTTACACTGTTCCTCGAGTCCTTGCGTCTATGTGCGACGCTTTCATACCTTGATGAAGGTGTTGCTGGAGCTGCAGTGTTAGAAGTCCAGTCCAGGAAGTCGAGGCTAGGGTCATTCCTCATTTGGGCTTGTTCGTCAATGAACTTGCAGAACTGAATGAACAGAGGAAAGGTGACATCATGTGACCTTTTATACCTGGAGATGCACACTGCCCGCTTCTCTTGCAGGCTATGTGGCAGCCTTGAGACGATTGGGTTCACCCCATGGGCAGTGTCCAGGTTACACAGTCCAGACAGACGAGGGTCTCTTTTAGCAAGTTCCAGCTTCATAAGCAGGTCACTTAAGTCCAGAAGTTTGTGGGCTTCCTTAAGGTTGATCCTTGGAACATTCTGCAGTCTCTTGAATAGGGACTTTTCTATGGCTTCAGCGCTGCTGTAGGTTCTTTCGAGTCTCTGCCAGGCCGCAGCGAGACCTGCTTCAGCCTGCCCCACATAGACAGTCCTAAGACTCTTGATACGGTTTGTGGATTCAGGACCCAACCATTTTACCAAGAGGTCGAGCTCCTGCTCTGCGGATAAGTTGAGATCAGCAATGGAAGCCTTGAAGGTTGCTTTCCAGGCTCTGTAGTTCTCTGCACGGTCGTCGAATTTTGAGAGGCTAGTGCTGATTAGCTCTCTGCTCACCATGAACCTGGCAAACTCGGACATGTCCGATCCTTCACTCCTTGTTAACGTATTAGCTTGTGGTGCCCCTCGGGTGTATAAGCTGTGTGGTGTGGAAGGGTGAATTGTTCCCGAGTAAAATTATGTTGCTGCAGGGTTGAGCTGTGGTTTAACCTCTGGAGATTCTGATGACTGCTGCTTGAACCGTGGAGGCAGGCTGGAGTGTGTCTTGTGGTCGTCTTGATGACTGCTCCTGAGGGGGTGCATCACGGCCTTGGTCTTGGGTCTCTGTAGGGGCTGTGGGCAATACTGGCACCATAGCTTGGGCTGACTTGGACGTTTCCGCAATGTTGGGTTGAACGTCGCTGGAGAAGGTGTGCGCTGCAGGTATCTGTTTCTGCACGTAGTCACTGGTACGAACAGCTGGGTCGTCTTCTTCCTGTGGTGGCAGGCAAATTGGGTCGAGGTTATGCTTCAATGCATGCTTGAGTATTTTTACTTCAGCTAGCACGATTTCTTCCTCCATTTCTGTTTGAAGAATCTTTGCTCGAGCCTCTCTTTCTGCTTTCTTGGCTTCTGCTTTTGCCTCTGCTTCTGCTTTTGCCTCTGCTTCAAGAATCTTTGCTCGGACCTCTGCTTCTGCTTCCTTTTCTGTGTATGAACGTCTTAGTTTGGATCGCTCTGCGTTTAAACGGGCCTCTAGAATTCTGTCGCTGAGGGCTGAAGTTCTTGAGCAGGATGATTTGTATGACCGAACAGAGTGTTTAGATGAGGCTGACCTGTGCGATCTAGTTTCTTGCAGATGGGTGATACGAAGCTCCACTTTATCTTTGGCGTCTTGCACAGCGGCGTCCCTTTCTCTCTCTGTGGAGTCTGCCTTGCTTAACTCTGATAGGGCTTTGTCAATTTTAGAGTCTTTTAGGAAGGCAGCATACATTGCGGACAGTCTCTTGTATCTGCCGTGGGCCACGTCTAGCTGTCTTATAGTGTCCTGTAAACTCGCTGCATCACCCTTGTGGCGTTGGACGGTTGACATGAGGGAGGCGACTCGTTCCCATAGGTCGTCCAGGTTGTCATTGAACTCATCCCTTGTGGAACGCTAATTCTCAAGGACCTTTAGTGTTGGCTTGAGGGAGCGTACTCGTCGTGCATCTGGGTCTGCTGCGGAAGCGGGCTCTGCTTCCCGGTCTTCATAATGGACAGTATCAGGTTGTATTTGCTCTGTTTCAGCATTGGGGAACTGCGTAAGGTCCTTTTCGGCCATTTTGATTTAAGGTGCGCTGTCTCTTTAACCCCTTCCCCACCCATGACGCCACGTAGGCGTCATGAAAACCCGTGCCAATCCGACCCATGACGCCTATGTGGCGTCATGGAATGATCGCGTCCCTGCAGATCGGGTGAAGGGGTTAACTCCTATTTTACTCGATCTGCAGGGAGAGGGGGAGTGGTACTTCAGCCCAGGGGGGGTGGCTTCACCCCCCCGTGGCTACGATCGCTCTGATTGGCTGTTAAAAGTGAAACTGCCAATCAGAGCGATTTGTAATATTTCACCTAAAAAACTGGTGAAATATTACAATCCAGCCATGGCCGATGCTGCAATATCAACGGCCATGGCTGGAAAACCTGAAGTGACCCCCCCCCAACCCCACCGATCGCCCCCCCAGTGCTCCGTTATGGGGTCCGGTCCCCTCCGTCCTGTGCTCCGCTCCCCCGTCCTCCTGCCCGCTCCCCCCCTGCTCCTATGTCACCCCCCGGTGCTCCGACGCCCCCCCCGTGCCCCGATCTCCCCCCCCCCCTTATACTTACCGAGGCTCCCGGTGTCGGTCCGTCTCCTCGCTGGGTGCCGCCATCTTCCAAAATGGCGGGCGCATGCTCAGTGCGCCCGCCGAATCTGCCGGCCGGCGGATTCATTACAAGTACATTTTGATCGCTGTGGTAGGTTCTATCACAGCGATCAAAATAAAAAAATAATAAATAACCCCCCCCCCCCCTTTATCACCCCCATAGGTAGGGACAATAATAAAATAAAGAAAATATTTTTTTTTCTTTTTCCACTAGGGTTAGGGTTAGAACTAGGGTTAGAACTAGGGTTAGGGTTAGGGGTAGGGTTAGGGTTACGGGTAGGGTTAGGGGTAGGGGTAGGGTTATGGCATGTGCACACAGAGCGGATCGGCCACGGATCCGCAGCGGATCGGCCGCGGATCCGCAGCGGATCGGCCGCGGATCCGCAGCGGATCGGCAGCGGATCGGCCGCGGATCCGCAGCGGATCGGCCGCGGATCGGCCGCGGATCCGCAGCGGATCGGCCGCGGATCCGCAGCGGATCGGCCGCGGATCCGCAGCGGATCGGCCGCGGATCCGCAGCGGATCGGCCGCGGATCCGTAGCGGATTGGCCGCGGATCCGCAGCGGATTGGCCGCGGATCCGCAGCGGATTGGCTGCGGATCCGCAGCGGATTGGCAGCGGATTGGCCGCAGATCCGCAGCGGATTGGCAGCGGATCCGCAGCGGATTGGCCGCGGATCCGCAGCGGATTGGCCGCTGCGAATTCGAAGCAGTTTTCCATCAGGTTTACAGTACCATGTACACCTAAGGAAAACCAAATCCGCTGTGCCCATGGTGCGGAAAATTCCGTGCAGAAACGCTGCGTTGTATTTTCCGCAGCATGTCAATTCTTTGTGCGGATTCCGCAGCGTTTTACACCTGTTCCTCAATAGGAATCCGCAGGTGAAATCGGCACAAAAAAACACTGGAAATCTGCTGTAAATCCGCAGGTAAAACGCAGTGCCTTTTACCTGCAGATTTTTCAAAAATTGTGCGGAAAAATCTCACACGAATCCGCAACGTGGGAACATAGCCTTAGGGTTAGGGTTGGAATTAGAGTTAGGGTTGAAATTAGGGCTAGGGTTTGAAATAGGGTTAAGATTAGGCTTGTGGTTAGGGTTACGGATAGGGTTAGGGGTGTGTTGGGGTTACAGTTGTGGTTAGGGTTGGGATTAGGGTTACGGTTGGGATTAGGGTTAGGATTAGGGTTGGAATTAGGGTTACGGGTGTGTTGCGGTTAGGGTTGTGGTTAGGGGTGTGTTGGGGTTGGGGTTAGGGTTGTGATTAAGGTTATAGCTACAGTTGGGATTAGGATTAGGGGTGTGTTGGGGTTAGTGTTGAAGTTAGAATTGAGGGGTTTCCACTGTTTAGGCACATCAGGGGTCTCCAAACGCAACATGGCGCCACCATTGATTCCAGCCAATCTTGCGTTCAAAAAGTCAAATGGTGCTCCCGCCCTTCCAAGCCCCGACGTGCGCCCAAACAGTGGTTTACCCCCACATTTGGGGTACCAGCGTACTCAGGACAAACTGGGCAACAACTGTTGGGGTCCAATTTCTCCTGTTACCCTTGCAAAAATAAAAAATTACTTGCTAAAACATAATTTTTGAGGAAAGAACAATTATTTTTTATTTTTACGGCTCTGCGTTATAAACTTCTGTGAAGCACTTGGGGGTTGAAAGTGCTCACCACACATCTAGATAAGTTCCTTCGGGGATCTAGTTTCCAAAATGGGGTCACTTGTGGGGTGTTTCTACTGTTTAGGCACATCAGGGGCTCTGCAAATGCAATGTGACGCCCGCAGACCATTCCATCAAAGTCTGCATTTCAAATGTCAGTACTTCCCTTCCGAGCCCTGACGTGTGCCCAAACAGTGGTTTACCCCCACATATGGGGTATCAGCGTACTCACAACAAACTGGGCAACAAATATTGGGGTCCAAATTCTCCTGTTACCCTTGTGAAAATAAAAAATTGCTTGCTAAAACATCTTTTTTGAGGAAAGAAAAATGATTTTTTATTTTCACGGCTCTGCGTTGTAAACTTCTGTGAAGCACTTGGGGGTTGAACGTGCTCACCACACATCTAGATAAGTTCCTTGGGGGGTCTAGTTTCCAAAATGGGGTCACTTGTGGGGGGTTTCTACTGTTTAGGCATATCAGGGGCTCTGCAAACGTAACATGATGCCCGCAGACCATTCCATCAAAGTCTGCATTCCAAAACGTCACTACTTCCCTTCCGAGCCCCGGCATGTGCCCAAACAGTGGTTTACCCCCACATATGGGGTATCAGCGTACTCAGGAGAAACTGGACAACAACTTTTGGGGTCCAATTTCTCCTGTTACTCTTGCAAAAATAAAAAATTCTGGGCTAAAAAAATATTTTTGAGGAAAGGAAACACATTTATTATTTTCACGGCTCTGCGTTATAAACTTCTGTGAAGCACTTGGGGGTTCAAAGTGCTCACCACACATCTAGATAAGTTCCCTTGGGGGTCTAGTTTCCAAAATGGAGTCACTTGTGGGGAGTTCCTACTGTTTAGGCACATCAGGGGCTCTGCAAACGCAACCTGATGCCCGCAGAGCATTCCATCAAAGTCTGCATTTCAAAACGTCACTACTTCCCTTCCGAACCCCGACGTGTGCCAAAACAGTGGTTTACCCCCACATATGGGGTATCAGCGTACTCAGGAGAAACTGGACAACAACTTTTGGGGTCCAATTTCTCCTGTTACTCTTGCAAAAATAAAAAAATTCTGGGCTAAAAAAATATTTTTGAGGAAAGGAAACACATTTTTTATTTTCACGGCTCTGCGTTATAAACTTCTGTGAAGCACTTGGGGGTTCAAAGTGCTCACTACACATCTAGATAAGTTCCCTTGGGGGTCTAGTTTCCAAAATGGAGTCAGTTGTGGGGAGTTCCTACTGTTTAGGCACATCAGGGGCTCTGCAAACGCAACCTGACGCCCGCAGAGCTTTCCATCAAAGTCTGCATTTCAAAACGTCACTACTTCCCTTCCGAACCCCGACGTGTGCCAAAACAGTGGTTTACCCCCACATATGGGGTATCAGCGTACTCAGGAGAAACTGGACAACAACTTTTGGGGTCCAATTTCTCCTGTTACCCTTGGGAAAATAAAAAATTGTGGGCTAAAAAATCATTTTTGAGAAAAGAAAAATTATTTTTTATTTTCATGGCTCTGCGTTATAAACTTCTGTGAAGCACTTGGGGGTTCAAAGTGCTCACCAAACATCTAGATTAGTTCCTTGGGAGGTCTAGTTTCCAAAATGGGGTCACTTGTGCGGGAGCTCCAATGTTTAGGCACACAGGGGCTCTCCAAACGCGACATGGTGTCCGCTAATGATTGGAGCTAATTTTCCATTCAAAAAGCCAAATGGCGTGCCTTCCCTTCCGAGCCCTGCCATGCGCCCAAACAGTGGTTTACCCCCACATATGGGGTATCATCGTACTCAGGACAAACTGGACAACAACATTTGGGGTCCAATTTCTCCTATTACCCTTGGGAAAATAAAAAATTCTGGGCTAAAAATCATTTTTGAGGAAAGAAAAATTATTTTTTTATTTTCACGGCTCTGCGTTATAAACTTCTGTGAAGCACCTGGGGGTTATAACTGCTCACTATGCATCTAGATAAGTTCCTTGGGGGGTCTAGTTTCCAAAATGGGGTCACTTGTAGGGGAGCTCCAATGTTTAGGCACACAGGGGCTCTCCAAATGCGACATGGTGTCCGCTAACGATTGGAGCTAATTTTCCATTCAAAAAGTCAAATGGCACGCCTCCCCTTCCGAGCCTTGCCGTGCACCCAAACAGTGGTTTACCCCCACATATGAGGTATCGGCATACTCAGGAGAAATTGCCCAACAAATTTTAGGATCCATTTTATCCTGTTGCCCATGTGAAAATGAAAGAATTGAGGCTAAAAGAAATTTTGTGTGAAAAAAAAGTACTTTTTCATTTTTGCGGATCAATTTGTGAAGCACCTTGGGGTTTAAAGTGCTCACTATGCCTCTAGATGAGTTCCTTGGGGGGTCTAGTTTCCAAAATGGGGTCACTTGTGGAGGAGCTCCAATGTTTAGGCACACAGGGGCTTTCCAAACGCGACATGGTGTCCGCTAACGATGGAGATAATTTTTCATTCAAAAAGTCAAATGGCGCTCCTTCCCTTCCGAGCCTTACCATGTGCCCAAACAGTGGTTTACCCCCACATGTGAGGTATCGGTGTACTCAGGAGAAATTGCCCAACAAATTTTAGGATCCATTTTATCCTGTTGCCCATGTGAAAATGAAAAAATTGAGGCTAAAAGAATTTTTTTGTGAAAAAAAAGTACTTTTTCATTTTTACGGATCAATTTGTGAAGCACCTGGGGGTTTAAAGTGCTCACTATGCTTCTAGATAAGTTCCTTGGGGGGTCTAGTTTCCAAAATGGGGTCACTTGTGGGGGAGCTCCAATGTTTAGGCACACGGGGGCTCTCCAAACGCGACATGGTGTCCGCTAAAGATTGGAGCCAATTTTTCATTGAAAAAGTCAAATGGCGCTCCTTCCCTTCCGAGCCCTGCCGTGCGCCCAAACAGTGGTTTACCCCCACATATGAGGTATCAGCGTACTCAGGACAAATTGGACAACAACGTCCGTGGTCCAGTTTCTCCTTTTACCCTTGGGAAAATAAAAAAATTGTTGCTAAAAGATCATTTTTGTGACTAAAAACTTAAATGTTCATTTTTTACTTCCATGTTGCTTCTGCTGCTGTGAAACACCTGAAGGGTTAATAAACTTCTTGAATGTGGTTTTGAGCACCTTGAGGGGTGCAGTTTTTAGAATGGTGTCACTTTTGGGTATTTTCAGCCATATAGAACCCTCAAACTGACTTCAAATGTGAGGTGGTCCCTAAAAAAAATGGTTTTGTAAATTTTGTTGTAGAAATGAGAAATCACTGGTCAAATTTTAACCCTTATAACTTCCTAGCAAAAAAAAAATTTGTTTCCAAAATTGTGCTGATGTAAAGTAGACATGTGGGAAATGTTATTTATTAACTATCTTGTGTCACATAACTCTCTGGTTTAACAGAATAAAAATTCAAAATGTGAAAATTGCGAAATTTTCAAAATTTTCGCCAAATTTCTGTTTTTTTCACAAATAAACTCAGAAATTATCGACCTAAATTTACCACTAACATGAAGCCCAATATGTCACGAAAAAACAATCTCAGAATCGCTAGGATCCGTTGAAGCGTTCCTGAGTTATTACCTCATAAAGGGACACTGGTCAGAATTGCAAAAAACGGCAAGGTCATTAAGGCCAAAATAGGCTGGGTCATGAAGGGGTTAAGAAACTGAACTTTTGAATTGGGGGCTGGAAATCGCGGTGCAGCTTAGTTGCGACCCCCTGATAAGACTCCCAAGGTGTTTTTGGAGAGTTGTGGGGTTCTGCTGTCCGACAATCTGCAGCGATGTGGTATAATACACCGAGAGTCTTTATGCACAAAGCGGTCTGAGGTGATGCTGCAGGAGTTTTCTTAGCAGAGCAGGGCTGCAGTATGTGAGCAGGCAGAGCGTGGACACATGGATAGGGATATAAGGATGATTCTGGTTGGGTTTCAAGGCAGTCTTTTGACTGTTCAGTCCCTACATGAGGGGAATGGAGGAGTGGTTGATTAATAAGGGTGAGTTTCCACGGTCAGGAAACGCTGCTTTTTTGACGCTGCGCAGAGCTGCAGCGTCAAACAAGCAGCGTCCAGATGTTCCAGCATTGTGGAGGGGATTTTATGAAATCCCGTCTCCACTCTGCGTGGAAACCCGCACGCGGCGGCCCTGCGACTCCGGACATGCTGCGCGTCTTTTCAGATCGCAGCATGTCCGTACACCTTGCGGGGACGCAGCGTCCCCGCAAGGCATATCACAGGGCCCTATGGGAGCGAGCGATCATCCCGGATGTGAAGAGTTAACACATCCGGCATGATCGCGTCCCAGAAAGGGGGCGGGGCTTAGCGCCGAGCGGCTTAGCGCCGAGCGGCTTCGCCGCTGCGGCGATACCACCGGCCATCCTGACAGTGGAAACATACCCTAAGGGTTGTGAGAGAGATTTCATACCTTCAGTATTTTCCTCGATGTGAGGCAGACAGGACCAATGCTGTTCAGCGTCCGGAGAGATGATGCACTCCAGGGATTGTGCAATCCAGACTTGTTTATTTGAAATCTGGACATACAGCTGATAACTGGTAATACAGTACTTTCTCCAGAAATGCAGGTGTAGACAAGGTACAGTAAGATGTAGCACCAAGTATGACTGCAAGTGTGAGCAACAAAAGTGAACAGCAAGAGGTCGAAAGACTGATGCCTTCCTAAGCTCGGTTCAAGTGTGTCCTCTCACAACAGCAAGTAAACTGAAACTGAAATGGCTGCCAGAGGAAGGCTGCTTTCACACTAGCGTCGGCCCGGGGCCGTCGCTATGCATCGTGCCGACGCGTGTTGTGAAAATAATGCCCAACGTGGGCAGCGGAAGCATTCTTACGATGCTTCCGCTGCTCCATTGTAAGGTCCAGGGAGGAGGGGGCAGAGTTTCGGCCACGCATGCACGGTCGAAAATGGCGGACACGACGCGCAAAAAAAGTTACATGTAATGTTTTTTTGTTCCGACGGTCCGCCAAAACACGATGCAACCGTCGCATGACGGTTGCGACATGTGGCCATACGTCGCAATGCGTCGCTAATGTTAGTCTATGGGGAAAAAACGCATTGTGCAGACAACTTTACAGGATTCGTTTTTTTCTCCTAAACGACGCATTGCGACATACAGCCAAAAACGCTAGTGTGAAAGTAGCCGAAGAGAAGCCTTGACACCGGAAGTGGAAGACATCCTCACAAGAATTAATAACAAGCTGCCATACGGAAAAAGGCCATTGGGTGGCAGCAGAGTAAAATATAACAACGTACATGGAACAGCACAAACAGTGAGATTATGGACTCTTTACTGTAAGAGCAGTGCGATTATGGATTCTTTACTGTAAGAGCAGTGCAATTATGGATTCTTTATTGTAAGAGCAGTGAGATTATGGATTCTTTACTATAAGAACAATGAGATTATGAATTCTTTACTGTAAGAGCATTGAGATTATGGATTCTTTACTGTAAGAGCAGTGTGATTATGGATTCTTTACTGTAAGAACAGTGAGATTATGGATTCTTTACTGAAAGAGCTATGCGATTATGGATTCTGAACTGTAAGAGCGGTGAGATTATGGATTCTTTACTGTAAGAGCAGTGCGATTATGGATTCTTTACTGTAAGAGCAGTGAGATTATGGATTCTTTACTGTAAGAGCAGTGCAATTATGGATTCTTTATTGTAAGAGCAGTGAGATTATGGATTCTTTACTGTAAGAGCAGTGCAATTATGGATTCTTTACTGTAGGAGCAGTGCGATGATGGATTCTTTACTGTAAGAGCAGTGAGATTATGGATACTTTACAGCATGAGCAGTGAGACTATGGATTCTTTACTGTAAGAGCAGTGCGATTATGGATTCTTTACTGTAAGAGTAGTGCGATTATGGATTCTTTACTGTAAGAGCAGTACGATTATGGATTCTTTACTGTAAGAGCAGTACGATTATGGATTCTTTATTGTAAGAGCAGTGCGATTATGGATACTTTACAGCACGAGCAGTGAGAGTATGTAACTCTATCACATGATGTTGTAATGGTTCATTCCCTAAAAATGCACAAGAGGGGCCTGGATGCCTTATAAAAAAAATATATATAATTTGACAAGTTATTTGCACCTGATTTTGTGGTGGAACGTTCATGCAGGGTTTTATTCTGGATTTGTACCCCTGCAACAGAAGAAGTACAGTTTCTTATTGCAATTTTTGGCTTTTTAAGTTTAGAGTGTAACTCTATTTTTGAAATAGTAGCTGTCAACTCTTCTCCCAGGTCTATTTTGGTAAATTGCTTGTTCTTTATGAAATATTAATTCTAGAGCTTCTATTTTTAGAACTCTGTGTTGTGTTCTTCCTCTGTTAGGGCTTGTTCACTCTTTGTTTTGATACTTTTTTTGCGCAGAAAAAAATACCGCTTTTTACAGTAACAACAAAATGAATAAAATTGTAACAAATATCATTCACATGATGTTTTTCTTCCCTTTCGTTTTTGACCTGTTGTGTGTTTTTAGAAAAATGCAGCATATTAATTCTCCTACTGTTCGACTGCGTGTTCCTTTGCTATAAGTCACACAGTATAGAGGCTGTCAGTCAGTCGGGATGAGGCAACTTGGGCAGGGAATAGAGCTGGAGTGACAGAGGCTTCAGATCTACCATAGCTCTTCAGGCTCATTTGAATATCAATACAAGCGCTGATATCTCAGTAATGTAAAAACAGACCGGTCATGTAAATGTATTGCTGGACTTGTCTTTGAAAGACCTACATGCGCATATAAATAATTAAAAAATAAAGACAACTTAAAAATGGCACAAAACTTTTAACGAATGAGGTGCAAATGCCAAAGCCCCTGTATATATATATATATATATATATATATATATATATATATATATATATATATACAGTACAGACCAAAAGTTTGGACACACCTTCTCATTTAAAGAGGTTGTCACCGGAAATGGTTTTCACTTCACAGGTGTGCCCTGTCAGGTTTAATAAGTGGGATTTCTTGCCTTATAAATGGGGTTGGGACCATCAGTTGTTTTGAGCAGAAGTCTGGTGGATACACAGCTGATAGTCCTACTGAATAGACTGTTAGAATTTGTATTATGGCAAGAAAAAAGCAGCTAAGTAAAGAAAAACGAGTGGCCATCATTACTTTAAGAAATGAAGGTCAGTCAGTCCGAAAAATTGGAAAAACTTTGAAAGTGTCCCCAAGTGCAGTTGCAAAAACCATCAAGCACTACAAAGAAACTGGCTCACATGAGGACCGCCCCAGGAAAGGAAGACCAAGAGTCACCACTGCTTCTGAGGATAAGTTTATCCGAGTCACCAGCCTCAGAAATCGCAGGTTAACAGCAGCTCAGATTAGAGACCAGGTCAATGCCACACAGAGTTCTAGCAGCAGACACATCTCTACAACTGTCATGAGGAGACTTGGTGCAGCAGGCCTTTATGGTAAAATAGCTGCTAGGAAACCACTGCTAAGGACAGGCAACAAGCAGAAGAGACTTGTTTGGGCTAAAGAACACAAGGAATGGACATTAGACCAGTGGAAATCTGTGCCTTGGTCTGATGAGTCCAAATTTGAGATCTTTGGTTCCAACCACCGTGTCTTTGTGCGACGCAGAAAAGGTGAATGGATGGACTCTACATGCCTGGTTCCCACCGTGAAGCATGGAGGAGGAGGTGTGATGATGTGGGGGTGCTTTGCTGGTGACACTGTTGGGGATTTATTCAAAATTGAAGGCATACTGAACCAGCATGGCTACCACAGCATCTTGCAGAGGCATGCTATTCCATCCGGTTTGCGTTTAGTTGGACCATCATTTATTTTTCAACAGGACAATGACCCCCAAGCACACCTCCAGGCTGTGTAAGGGCTATTTGACCAAGAAGGAGAGTGATAGTGTCACGATGTCACGGGGACAGGTCTTAGAAAACCTACAAAAGTGAACCCTCAGTACCGCGACAACGAACCTCCCCAGGATGAGCTAACCAGGTGGACCACCCCCTATACAGGGAGCGTTAGGGGCAGACCCAGGGGAGACTATTGCCATGGAAGCTGATACTCGGGGACAGAAAGTAGGAGAGGAGAAGACGCTGAACTGGATAAAACGGAGACACAGGGAAAGCGGTAAAAGGGTAACACAGAACAGGCAGGAGTAGATGCACTAAACGGAGCCAGGTATGGCGGTCACACAGGACAGAGCAGGGTATGACGGACGCACAGGGCTTGAGCAAGATGTGGCGAACGCACCAGACGAAGCAAGGTAAAGCGAGACCTGTTATGTTGGGCTGGTGGTTAGGAGCACTGGAAATGACCAGATGAGCAAACTAGCAATACAGGACGAGCTCTGGGAAGTGGGAGCTCTGCTGACCGCAACCCCTAATCCTATCACAACAACTAGAAATAGCCGTGGAGCGTTCCTGACTCTGCCTAGACGCCTCTTCACAGCCTAAGAGCTAACTACCCCTAAAGATAGAAAATACAGCCTACCTTGCCTCAGAGAAATTCCCCAAAGAAATAGGCAGCCCCCACATATATTGACTGTGAGTTAAGATGGAAGTCACAAACACAGGAATGAAATAGGTTTCAGCATAGGAGGCCAGACTCAACTAAACAGACAGAGGATAGAAAAGGTATCTTTGTGGTCAGCATAAAAAACTAACAAAAAACCACACAGAGTGTGCAAAAGAAACCACCGCACCGCCTCACGGCGCGGTGGTGCCACTCTGCATCCCAGAGCTTCCAGCTAACAAGAATAAATCATAATAGCAAGCTGGACAAAAACACAGTGGTAACAAATAAGCTAGCAGGGACTTAGCTTTTGCTGAAGTAGACAGGTCAACTGAAAGATCCAAGAGAACTGAACCAGTACTAGGACATTGACAGCTGGCATCAAGTAAAGATCTGAGTGGAGTTAAATAGAGCAGCCAGCCAAGGCCTGAACGAGATGAGCTGGAGAAGGAATCTCAGAACCAGCAGCTCCACTCACAGCCACCAGAGGGAGTCCATGAACAGAACTCACCGAAGTACCATTCATAACCACAGGAGGGAGCTCGAGAACAGAATTCACAACAGTACCCCACCCCTTGAGGAGGGGTCACCGAACCCTCACCAGAGCCTCCAGGCCGCTCCGGACGAGCCAAATGAAAGGCACGAACAAGATCGGCAGCATGAACATCAGAGGCAACTACCCAGGAATTATCCTCCTGACCATAACCTTTCCACTTGACTAGGTACTGAAGTTTCCGTCTCGAAATACGAGAATCCAAAATCTTCTCCACCACATACTCCAACTCCCTCTCAACCAACACTGGGGCAGGAGGATCAACGGAGGGAACCATAGGAGCCACATATCTCTGCAACAACGACCTATGGAACACATTATGGATGGCGAAAGAAGCTGGAAGGTCCAAACGAAATGACACAGGATTAATCATTTTAGAAATCTTATAAGGACCAATGAAACGAGGCTTAAACTTAGGAGACGAAACCTTCATAGGAACAAAACGAGACGACAACCAAACCAAATCCCCAACACGAAGTCGGGGACCAACACAGCGACGGCGGTTAGCGAAACGTTGAGCCTTCTCCTGGGACAATGTCAAATTGTCCACTACATGAGTCCAAATTTGCTGCAACCTGTCCACCACAGAATCCACACCAGGACAGTCCGAAGGCTCAACCTGCCCTGAAGAAAAACGAGGGTGGAAACCAGAATTACAGAAAAAAGGCGAAACCAAAGTGGCCGAGCTGGCCCGATTATTAAGGGCGAACTCAGCCAAAGGCAAGAAGGACACCCAATCATCCTGATCAGCAGAAACAAAGCATCTCAGATATGTTTCCAAAGTCTGATTGGTTCGTTCGGTTTGGCCATTTGTCTGAGGATGGAAAGCTGAAGAAAAAGACAAATCAATGCCCATCTTAGCACAAAAGGACCGCCAAAATCTTGAAACAAACTGGGAACCTCTGTCCGACACGATGTTCTCCGGAATGCCATGTAAACGAACCACATGCTGGAAAAACAATGGAACCAAATCAGGGGAGGAAGGCAATTTAGGCAAAGGTACCAAATGGACCATCTTAGAGAAGCGATCGCAAACCACCCAGATAACTGACATCCTCTGAGAGACAGGGAGATCTGAAATAAAATCCATGGAAATATGCGTCCAGGGCCTTTTCGGGACCAGCAAGGGCAAAAGCAACCCACTGGCACGAGAACAGCAGGGCTTAGCCCGAGCACAAGTCCCACAGGACTGCACAAAATAATGCACATCTCGTGACAAGGAAGGCCACCAAAAGGATCTAGCCACCAAATCTCTGGTACCAAAGATTCCAGGATGACCAGCCAACACCGAACAATGAACCTCAGAGATAACTCTACTAGTCCATCTATCAGGGACAAACAGCTTCTCCGCTGGGCAACGGTCAGGTCTATCAGCCTGAAACTCCTGCAGCACCCGCCGCAAATCAGTGGAGATGGCAGACAAAATTACCCCCTCTTTGAGAATACCAGCCGGCTCAGGAACTCCCGGAGAATCAGGCACAAAACTCCTTGAAAGGGCATCAGACTTCACATTCTTAGAACCCGGAAGGTACGACACCACAAAATTGAAGCGGGAGAAAAACAGCGACCATCGAGCCTGTCTAGGATTCAACCGCTTGGCAGACTCGAGATAAGTCAGATTCTTGTGATCCGTCAAGACCACCACGCGATGTTTGGCTCCTTCAAGCCAATGTCGCCACTCCTCAAACGCCCACTTCATAGCCAGCAACTCTCGATTACCCACATCATAATTGCGCTCAGCAGGCGAAAACTTTCTAGAAAAGAAAGCACATGGTTTCATCACAGAGCCATCAGAACCTCTTTGAGACAAAACAGCCCCTGCTCCAATCTCAGAAGCATCCACCTCGACCTGAAACGGGAGCGAAACATCTGGCTGACACAACACAGGGGCAGAAGAAAAACGACGCTTCAGCTCCTGAAAAGCCTCAACGGCCGCAGAGGACCAATTGACCACATCAGCACCTTTCTTGGTCAAATCAGTCAATGGTTTAACAACACTAGAAAAATTAACGATGAAGCGACGGTAAAAATGAGCAAAGCCCAGAAATTTCTGAAGGCTCTTCACAGAAGTAGACTGAGTCCAATCATAAATGGCCTGAACTTTAACAGGGTCCATCTCGATAGTAGAAGGGGAAAAAATGAAGCCCAAAAATGAAACCTTCTGAACTCCAAAGAGACATTTAGACCCCTTCACAAACAAGGAATGAGCACGAAGGACCTGGAACACCATTCTGACCTGCTTCACATGAGACTCCCAATCGTCCGAAAAGACCAAAATATCATCCAAATATACAATCATGAATCTATCCAGGTACTTTCGGAAGATGTCATGCATAAAGGACTGAAACACAGATGGAGCATTAGAAAGCCCGAATGGCATCACCAAGTACTCAAAATGGCCCTCGGGCGTATTAAATGCTGTTTTCCATTCATCGCCCTGTTTAATACGCACAAGATTATATGCCCCTCGAAGATCTATCTTGGTGAACCAGCTAGCTCCCTTAATCCGAGCAAACAAATCAGACAGTAGCGGCAAAGGGTACTGAAATTTGACGGTGATTTTATTAAGAAGGCGGTAATCTATACAAGGTCTCAGAGAACCATCCTTCTTGGCCACAAAAAAGAACCCTGCTCCCAACGGTGATGACGACGGGCGAATATGCCCTTTCTCCAAGGACTCCTTTATATAACTCCGCATTGCAGCGTGTTCTGGCACAGATAAATTGAACAGTCGGCCCTTCGGAAACTTACTACCAGGAATCAAATTAATAGCACAATCGCAATCCCTATGAGGAGGTAGGGCACTGGATTTGGGCTCATCAAATACATCCCGGTAATCTGACAAGAACTCAGGGACTTCAGAAGGATGGGAAGACGAAATAGACAACAATGGGACATCCCCATGTACCCCTTGACAACCCCAACTGGATACAGACATTGATTTCCAATCCAATACAGGATTATGGACCTGTAGCCATGGCAAACCCAAAACGACCACATCATGCAGATTATGCAACACCAAAAAGCGAATATCCTCCTGATGTGCAGGAGCCATGCACATGGCCAATTGAGTCCAGTACTGAGGCTTATTCTTGGCCAAAGGTGTAGCATCAATTCCTCTCAATGGAATAGGATACTGCAAGGGCTCCAAGAAAAAAACACAGCGCCTGGCAAACTCCAAGTCCATCAAATTCAGGGCAGCGCCTGAATCCACAAATGCCATAACAGAATAGGAGGACAAAGAGCAAATCAGAGTAACGGACAAAAGAAATTTTGTCTGTACCGTACCAATGGTGGCAGACCTAGCGAACCGTTTAGTGCGCTTAGGACAATCAGAGATAGCATGAGTGGAGTCACCACAGTAAAAACACAGCCCATTCTGACATCTGTATTCTTGCCGTTCAGCTCTGGTCAAGGTCCTATCACATTGCATAGACTCAGGCTTCTGCTCAGAAAACACCGCCAAATGGTGCACATTTTTTGCGCTCACGTAAGCGTCGATCGATCTGAATGGCCAAAGACATAGACTCATTCAGACCAGCAGGCGTGGGGAATCCCACCATAACATCCTTAAGGGCTTCAGAAAGACCCTTTCTGAAAATTGCCGCCAGGGCACACTCATTCCACTGAGTAAGCACAGACCACTTTCTGAACTTCTGACAATATACCTCCGCTTCATCCTGACCCTGACACAAAGCCAGCAAAATTTTCTCTGCCTGATCCACTGAATCTGGTTCATCATAAAGCAATCCAAGCGCCAGAAAAAAACGCATCTACATTACGCAATGCAGGATCTCCTGGCGCAAGGGAAAATGCCCAGTCTTGAGGGTCGCCACGTAGCAAAGAAATAATGATTTTTACTTGCTGAATGGGGTCACCAGAGGAGTGGGGTTTCAAAGCAAAAAACAGTCTACAATTATTTTTGAAATTCAGGAACTTAGATCTATCCCCAGAAAACAAATCAGGAATTGGAATTCTGGGTTCTAACATCGGGTTCTGAACTACATAATCTTGAATGCTTTGTACCCTTGCAGTGAGTTGATCCACACAAGAGGACAGACCCTGAATGTCCATATCTACACCTGTGTCCTGAACCACCCAGAGGTTAAGGGGAAAAGAAATACAAAACACACTGCAGAGAAAAAAAAAATGGTCTCAGAATTTCTCTTATCCCTCTATTGAGATGTATTAACACTTTGTGGGCCAGCTGTACTGTTATGTTGGGCTGGTGGTTAGGAGCACTGGAAATGACCAGATGAGCAAACTAGCAATACAGGACGAGCTCTGGGAAGTGGGAGCTCTGCTGACCGCAACCCCTAATCCTATCACAACAACTAGAAATAGCCGTGGAGCGTTCCTGACTCTGCCTAGACGCCTCTTCACAGCTTAAGAGCTAACTACCCCTAAAGATAGAAAATACAGCCTACCTTGCCTCAGAGAAATTCCCCAAAGAAATAGGCAGCCCCCACATATATTGACTGTGAGTTAAGATGGGAGTCACAAACACAGGAATGAAATAGGTTTCAGCATAGGAGGCCAGACTCAACTAAACAGACAGAGGATGGAAAAGGTATCTTTGCGGTCAGCATAAAAAACTAACAAAAAACCACGCAGAGTGTGCAAAAGAAACCACCGCACCACCTCACGGCGCGGTGGTGCCACTCTGCATCCCAGAGCTTCCAGCTAACAAGAATAAATCATAATAGCAAGCTGGACAAAAACACAGTGGTAACAAATAAGCTAGCAGGGACTTAGCTTTTGCTGAAGTAGACAGGTCAACTGAAAGATCCAAGAGAACTGAACCAGTACTAGGACATTGACAGCTGGCATCAAGTAAAGATCTGAGTGGAGTTAAATAGAGCAGCCAGCCAAGGCCTGAACGAGATCAGCTGGAGAAGGAATCTCAGAACCAGCAGCTCCACTCAGCCACCAGAGGGAGTCCATGAACAGAACTCACCGAAGTACCATTCATAACCACAGGAGGGAGCTCGAGAACAGAATTCACAACAGAGACCTGAGTCAAATGAGGACAAATGACAATCAGGCAACGAGTAGGAGGAGAGGCTACCTGATATAGCAGAGTTGCGCAGCACTTCCGGGTTGAGGGTCCTCCAGGATCAGGGGGAGGAGGAGCTGAGAGAGCGAGGACCCGCCAGAGGGAGTACGCGTGCGCCAACAGTGCAGATGCCAGGAGAAGTGCGCACGCGCCGGAGCCTAAAACCAGGATCCTGTGAGGAAGGAAGGAGAGAGGAGACCAGGCGGCGCGTGGCCGGACCAGGAGCGCGCAGAGACGAACGCGCATGCCGGAAGCCGGAAGAAGACCCAGCAGGAGCTGCAGCAGCGGCGCGCCGGGACAGGTAAGTATAAGAAGATGCAGGGGACGCGACAGATAGGGTGCTACGCCAGAAGACCTGGCCTCCACAGTCACCAGACCTGAACCCAATCGAGATGGTTTGTGGTGAGCAGGTCCGCAGAGTGAAGGCAAAAGGGCCAACAAGTGCTAAGCATCTCTGGGAACTCCTTCAAGATTGTTGAAAGACCATTCCCGGTGACTACCTCTTGAAGCTCATCAACAGAATGCCAAGAGTGTGCAAAGCAGTCATCAAAGCAAAAGGTGGCTACTTTGAAGAACCTAGAATATAAGACATAATTTCAGTTGTTTCACACCTTTTTGTTAAGTATATAATTCCACACATGTTAATTCATAGTTTTGATGCCTTCAGTGTGAATGTACAATTTTCATAGTCATGAATATACAGAAAAATCTTTAAATGAGAAGGTGTGTCCAAACTTTTGGTCTGTACTGTATGTGTGTGTATATATATATATATATATATATATATATATATATATATATATATATATACACGATATACTGTATATGTATACTCGTATACACGATACATATATACGAGTAGTATGTCTATGGCTCATATAAAAAAAAAGACTTGTAAATATTCAGGAGGCGTAACTGAGGAATGACACAACACTGAGTTATTAGAAAAATTCTCCAAATGTTGTGTAACCCCCAAGATGCCACGACGGTCGGCTGACAGCCTGTGGCTGCCAGGGAACCATGAGAGATGTAATTTTACAACAGCTCTAGTGCAGACAGTTGCTGACCCCTGTCAAATTGAGTGCAAGTCTTCACTAAAACAGACATCGGCAGAATCTTCTGTTGTCTTGTCTTCTATTTTTGGAATTTGTGATTCATATCCTGTCTTGTGATTGATCTGTTATGGACACTTAACGTTGCCCAGGCACCTACCTACAGGGGAGGGTGCATAAGTGCTTCACGTCTCCTAGCTATTGGCTGGGGACGTTTACTGAAATGTTCGTGCTACAGCTTTAAGGAGCGGACAGTGCCCTTCTGGGAGATCTGTGTGCTGTGTGAAGGTCCTGGAAAGTAAAAGCTATGGCGGAGACAGGAACAGCGCGGCCGTGGCAGTGAGGACGTTGGCGGCCCTGCCAAGAGGTTGATGTGGGATCATGTAGGGACGCCGATGCTGACATTACATGTTGTTATAAGTCATTTTAAAATCATACCTTTACTTTCTTTGTACAGTGGGGCAAAAAAGTATTTAGTCAGTCAGCAATAGTGCAAGTTCCACCACTTAAAAAGATGAGAGGCGTCTGTAATTTACATCATAGGTAGACCTCAACTATGGGAGACAAACTGAGACAAAAAAATCCAGAAAATCACATTGTCTGTTTTTTTATCATTTTATTTGCATATTATGGTGGAAAATAAGTATTTGGTCAGAAACAAACAATCAAGATTTCTGGCTCTCACAGACCTGTAACTTCTTCTTTAAGAGTCTCCTCTTTCCTCCACTCATTACCTGTAGTGATGGCACCTGTTTAAACTTGTTATCAGTATAAAAAGACACCTGTGCACACCCTCAAACAGTCTGACTCCAAACTCCACTATGGTGAAGACCAAAGAGCTGTCAAAGGACACCAGAAACAAAATTGTAGCCCTGCACCAGGCTGGGAAGACTGAATCTGCAATAGCCAACCAGCTTGGAGTGAAGAAATCAACAGTGGGAGCAATAATTAGAAAATGGAAGACATTCAAGACCACTGATAATCTCCCTCGATCTGGGGCTCCACGCAAAATCCCACCCCGTGGGGTCAGAATGATCACAAGAACGGTGAGCAAAAATTCCAGAGCCACGCGGGGGGACCTAGTGAATGAACTGCAGAGAGCTGGGACCAATGTAACAAGGCCTACCATAAGTAACACACTACGCCACCATGGACTCAGATCCTGTAGTGCCAGACGTGTCCCACTGCTTAAGCCAGTACATGTCCGGGCCCGTCTGAAGTTTGCTAGAGAGCATTTGGATGATCCAGAGGAGTTTTGGGAGAATGTCCTATGGTCTGATGAAACCAAACTGGAACTGTTTGGTAGAAACACAACTTGTCGTGTTTGGAGGAAAAAGAATACTGAGTTGCATCCATCAAACACCATACCTACTGTAAAGCATGGTGGTGGAAACATCATGCTTTGGGGCTGTTTCTCTGCAAAGGGGCCAGGACGACTGTTCCGGGTACATGAAAGAATGAATGGGGCCATGTATCGTGAGATTTTGAGTGCAAACCTCCTTCCATCAGCAAGGGCATTGAAGATGAAACGTGGCTGGGTCTTTCAACATGACAATGATCCAAAGCACACCGCCAGGGCAATGAAGGAGTGGCTTCGTAAGAAGCATTTCAAGGTCCTGGAGTGGCCTAGCCAGTCTCCAGATCTCAACCCTATAGAAAACCTTTGGAGGGAGTTGAAAGTCCGTGTTGCCAAGCGAAAAGCCAAAAACATCACTGCTCTAGAGGAGATCTACATGGAGGAATGGGCCAACATGCCAACAACAGTGTGTGGCAACCTTGTGAAGACTTACAGAAAACGTTTGACCTCTGTCATTGCCAACAAAGGATATATTACAAAGTATTGAGATGAAATTTTGTTTCTGACCAAATACTTATTTTCCACCATAATATGCAAATAAAATGATAAAAAAACAGACAATGTGATTTTCTGGATTTTTTTGTCTCAGTTTGTCTCCCATAGTTGAGGTCTACCTATGATGTAAATTACAGACGCCTCTCATCTTTTTAAGTGGTGGAACTTGCACTATTGCTGACTGACTAAATACTTTTTTGCCCCACTGTATGTGAAGCACCTCATCTGTCAGGTGCAGGTCTATGGAGCAGGCTTCTAACAGCAGCAAGCGGAGCTAGCTCTGATCACTGCTGTTAAACCATTTAGATTCCTAAATCAGTCTAAGAGAGCAGCATTTAAGCTGTTAAATTGCCCAATCATGATTGTGTCAATGCTTGATGGCTGGGTTATGGCTGGGTTTTATAGACGATCATTAAAAATATTTAAATGCAAGAAGTTGCCGGTTCCAGCCCCCTAGTGAGACTAATAAAATATGTGAAATAAGTTGCGAACATTTCAAAAATATCTAAACATTTATAAAAGTTTAAAAAGCTCCCATTCCAAAAATAAAATAAAAAATAGGCATATTGGTATCGCAGCATCCGTAGAGTCTGATCAATCCAAATAAAAAATTATTTCATCTGTATGTTAAAACAAACAAAAACAAAAATCCTAATTACCATTTTTTTCAGTGACCTTACAGCTTTAAAATCTGCACTGAGAAACAATCAAAAAGTGGTACCACCTCAAAAAAGCTTGCCCTGTAAATAACAAGCTTGCCATGTAAATAACAAGCCCTCATCTGTGGGGAAAAGAAAAAGGGTTAAGTCTCAGACACTGGTGACACAAAGCAAACCGTTTTTCCAAAGTTCAGAATTTCTTTTTTTAAATATAAATAAAAAATGGATGTCCTAAAAATGGAATAAAAAATAAACAGTAGGATTACGGGTTATTTCCCTCCGTTTCACCCCACTTTGATTTTTTTCTCATTTTTCACAATATAGTAAAGTGAATGATGTCAATCAAAACTACATCTCATCCCGCAAAAACAAGATCTCTTACGCCTGTCGACAGATTAAAAAAAGTTATAGCTCTTTATAGATTGGGAGCAAAAAACTAAAGCTTAAAAAAAAATTAAAATTCGCTTAAATGGAATGGGGTTAAAGTGATACATTTGATCATTATTATACCCATCAATTGAGTTTTCCACTGACACTTATGTAGATAAGAGCTGTATAATCTGTAATGAAAAGGACTCACTGATTATTCAGAAATATGTAGTGCTGAATCGGAGCCACAAGTCTCTAAAGCTTCCTGAACCCATTGATCTTAACAAAACCTGACAATTGCTGTATTTTGTGTATGGGGGCTTCCTGACTTTTAACGCCCAATTCTTTTATTTTCAAGGATGTCTGGCAGCAGCTTAATCCACCCTCACTTTTCAGAATACATGCACTCTCATGAAGTTGAGCGTGCATGTGTATGGGGGAACAGGTGGAATAATTGCCAGGTGAAATAAGCATTTTCCCGCTATCGAGTAGTTCATGGATTCAATAAAAAGTCTATGAACCAGTCTGGGTGCGCTCGTGTAGGAGCTCAGTGCTTCTGTCTGATGAGCAAGGGGTTACAAAGATTTTTGAGCGATCGGTGGAGGTCTGAAAAGACGCAGACCATCACCAATCTGCAGGACAAGATAATTAACGTAAAGAAATTAGAACCAAAATCTAGGGACCCTATATGATCCTTCTTATGTCCAGAATCTCGTACGGTAGAGGAAAGGTGTCTGACTTCTTCCTTTTCGCCACCAGTTACTAGTAGACTGGAAACCTGCATTTTGCTTGAGCTGAGACAAAATAACCATCTCCACAGTGGAGAGTTTGCAGGTATTCTTAGATATAAGCGAATTCCCCATACACATGTACACTTACTCTTCCACGTCCTAGACTAAGCTATGCATTTGCATAAATGTGTGGGTGTCTTGTCAGGCCTGCATGTAATAAAGTGCTACAAGGCAGCTCTTTTCCATGGGACTGAGAACTGCTACCTCCCCAAAAGTCGTTATTTTTAGAGATGATAGCAGCCTTCCCCCTGCTTGTCTTCTCTGTCTACTTTTAATTCACGGGAACCCGTCAACGGTTTCATGCTTCCCAAACTACAAATTGCATGATATTCAAGCAGGTAATGTTTTATGTAGAGATTTTGCTTAAAAAGTGACCGTGGCAGTGGAAGAAGAGTCTGGCCATGGGGAGAAAAATCTGGCCATGGGGAGAAGAGTCCAGCCATGGGGAGAAGAGTCCGGCCATGGGTTGAAGAGTCCGGCCATGGGTTGAAGAATTCGGCCATGGGTTGAAGAATTCGGCCATGGGGAGAAGAGTCCGGCCGTGGGGAGAAGAGTCTGGGCATGGGGAGAAATGTCTGGGCATGGGGAGAAGAGTCTGGGCATGGGGAGAAAAGTCTGGGTATGGGGAGAAGAGTCCTGCCATGGGGACAAGAGGCTGGGTATGGGGAGAAGAGTCCGGGCATGGGGAGAAGAGTCTAGGCATGGGGAGAAGAGTCTAGGCATGGGGAGAAGAGTCTGGGCATGGGGAGAAGAGTCCTGTCATGGGGAGAAGAGTCCGGGCATGGGGAGAAGAGTCTGGGCATGGGGAGAAGAGTCTGGGCATGGGGAGAAGAGTCTGGGCATGGGGAGAAGAGTCAGGGCACTGGGAGAAGAGTCTGGGCATGGGGAGAAGAGTCTGGGCATGGGGAGAAGAGTCAGGGCACTGGGAGAAGAGTCTGGGCATGGGGAGAAGAGTCTGGGCATGGGGAGAAGAGTCTAGGCACGGGGAGAAGAGTCCGGGCACGGGGAGAAGAGTCTGGGCATGGGGAGAAGAGTCTAGGCACGGGGAGAAGAGTCCGGGCACAGGGAGAAGAGTCCGGCCATGGGGAGAAGAGTCCAAGCATGGAGAGGGGAGGCTGGGTATGGGGAGAAGAGTCCGGGCATGGGAAGAAAGTCCGGGCATGGAGCGAAGAGGCCGGCTATGGGGAGAAGAGTCTGGGTATGGAGAAAAGAGTCCAGGTGTTGATCTTGATGCCAAAAGACTGACAGATGAAGCAACATCAAGTGTGGAATAACACAACAGGTCCAGGAGCTGAGTGTAACTTGTTTTTAATTAATAGCCCATTCTGGGCTCATTGACATTAACCTTTAGGGAACAGCCCCTTTAAAGGGAATCTGACACCAGGTTTTTGCTACTGCATCTGAGAACAGCATGATGTAGTGGCAGAGGCCCTAAGTCCAGTGATGTGTCACTTACTGGGCTCTGCAAATGTGATAAAATCCCCATTTCTCTGCTGCAGATTTGCCAGTTCTCTGACTGCTGAGCTCTGTATAACCCCGCCCACACCACTGATTGTCAGCTTTCTGTGTACACTGTGCATAGGCAGAAAGCTGGCAATCACTGGTGGGGATGGGGTTATACAGAGCTGATGAATGTGAAGGACTACATGGAAGCAGGTTTACTAGTCCTCTAGTGATACTTTCCTGCTGATAAAACTGTGATTTTATCAAAACTACTTCAAGCCATTCAATAAGTGACACATGGCTGGAATAGGGGTGACTGTCTCTGTATTATGCTGCTCTCAGAGAAGGTGACAAAAACCTGGTGACATATTCATTTAGGTCTGCTCAATCAGTTCTATCTCCAGTGGTGGATCTCATAGGCCAGGGACAGATTGATCTATTTTTTATTCTTAAGCAGGGTGTGGGGATTTTTTTAATTCTTGAGCAGGGTGTGGGGATTTTTTTTTATTTTTGAGCAGGGTGTGGGGATTTTTTATTCTTGAGCAGGATGTGGGTATTTTTTATTCTTGAGCAGGGAGTCGAGATTTTCTCATACATCGCGTCCAGTATTTGCTACGGATGGATATCACCGACTTATTGAAAAGCTATAGTATCTGATGAAATGCAAAATATATCTAATTCCAGAAGCCGGCGAACTGACGTATAAATCATGTCCGACAAGTTCTAAATATTCTTTTTCTGTTTTGTGAACAGCAATACTGTCACCACTCACCACCACCAGAGCCTGAGTCAGGAGGAGCCTTGGGGAAAGAAGAGAGAGGGAGGCGGCAGCTGGGAGTGTAGAGCTGATGGGAGTGAGTAGAGGAGTGGGAGAGATGAGCTGACAATGCAATAGGTGCAGCTCTGATGTGTAATGTGCTGCAGTACTGTGTGCGGTAAGCCCTGTCCATGGTGCTGAGCTGAAGCATAAGACACATACACCTATTAGTATACAGGCACAGTCCATAAATCTCACACCACTGTTACATATGCAATGCACTCCTCTCCCATTCATGCTCATAGTAGTTTGCAGCTGATGATTTATAGCTGCTGTGAACGGTCCGGTTACTAAAGGCACTGCACTGAAATATTCAGCTAAAGTGCTAAGAAGAGCAGTGGAAGGTTTGCAGTATCACTGATCCATCTTACTAATTGATTCTTTAACAATTCTTATAAACCTCAGTAACATGCTTAAGGTTGCAGCTTTATTTAATGGAAGGTGGAGAATTCCACTAAGGGGCACCACATTTACTAAAACCTACTAAATATACCCATGTTGTTCTCTGTTATCAGCCATTTCAGGCTTGGCAGAGGTTTTTTCTCACATATCTCTAATTCTGAGACCCTTCAGAGATATCAGGGCACGTTCACACTGTGGTCAGTATCGGAGGCATACATTTTGAGCATTTCCCCACATAGACATCCGACAAATACAGTGGCATACTTCTTAAATAAACTTCCATGAGAAAAAAAAATTACTGGATCCTTCTGAATAGTGTAATGTTATGGAATTCTTGTATTCAACACATAGAAAACAATTATAAAATATTGCCAAAAATACATTCATTTGGCTTTGGATGATGAATGGGGATCACTTGTGGAAACAGACAGAAGAGGGCCCGTGTGCAAGAATTATATATGGGCCCTTTGCAGCCCAAGAGATCATCAAAATGCACAATTCCACCTGCTTTGGAGGTAGAAATGGGACCATTTACCTCTTGGACCTCTGTGTGGCTGCCAGGTTGCACCAACGATATGTCCACCCGTATTGGGGGCTTCTGAATATATTTGACATTTTTGCCTTAAAGGGGTTTCCTGGGATGAACTTAAATGTCAGCATTGCCTTTATGTGACTGCAGATTGTCAAATCTTCACAGTGTGCAATATGTTAAATATCAGGATTTCGCTCTGTTTCTCGCTCCAGCTGTCATCATGTTACCTCGCATATGTGATTTGTTAACTTGCAATCACATTCCAAATAGCAAGTTAGTCAGCAGGTGACAGCAAGTATGCCGATCACATACGAATGGCCACATGATGACAACTCAAGCTGGTAACAGAGCGGAATCCCGACAATGTGCATACTGCACACAGTGGCACTGCAAAAATGTATATGTAGCCCGGAAAACCCCTATAAATTTTGCATGCAAGTTTGCAACCACAATACAGTACAGTTTTTGTATAAAGCCCTATATGTAGACTTCATTTCAGTGGTTATGGGTATTTGAAAACAGTAATATGTAACTAAATGGCATTTGATGGACCCACATTGTTACAAAATAGTGGGCTCTAGCATAAGACAACTGAAACTTGTAGGGGACACAGCTAGCATGTGGAAGAAGGTACTCTGGTCAGATGAGACCAAAGTACATCTTTTGACTCCTAAATGCAAAACGCAATATGAGGTGGAAAACTAACACTGCACATCACCCTGAAAACACCATACCCACCGTCAAACATGGTGGTGGCAGCATCATGCTATAAGGAGGCTTTTCTTCAGCAAGGACAGGAAAGCTGGTCAGAGTTGAAGGGAAGATAGATGGAACTAAATACAGGGCAATCTAGGAGGCAAACCTGTTAGGGACTGCAAAAGACTTGAGACTGGAGCGTAGGGTCACCTTCCAGCAGGACAATGACGCTAAACATCCTGCCAGAGCTACAATGGATGCTATAGATTAAAGCATAGTCATGTGTGTGAATGGCCCAGTCACAGTCCACACCTAAATCCCATTGAGAATCTGTGACAAGACTTGAAAATTGCTTTTCACAGATGCCTTCATCCAATCTCACCGTGCTAGAGCGAGTGTGCAAAGAAGAATAGGTCACCTCTAGATGTGCAAAGCTGGTAGAGACAGACCCCAAAAGACTGCAGCAGTAATTTAACTTTGCTGTTGTAACGTGGAAAAAAAAATACTTTGTCAATGTACTATATATATTTACAGTAAGCTTTCTAATACTAATGAAATGAAGTAATAATTGTGATGCTGGTGATTGCAGAATCGTGCAGTCCGCCTGACTTCCTTGACTGTTATTGTACAACAGTTACTGTCTTTATTTCTCAGTCTCAAGGTCGGCTGGAAAACAGTTTGACTATTGTTTGCCATAAAGCGAATCTGTTGCTCTGCTCTGACGTTAAACATATAGAAAATTCCTAAGATACTAGTGGGCAAGGCATGTGTGGGCTGTTTTTAAGAGATTACTACATGATATCAATTTAGTAATGCCTTTACAATGTCCTTTCATTACTAACAATGACAAATAAAGTGGTCCATAACTTGTCCCCCATACATCTCTGACTTTCTCTGAATACCTTCCTACAGTCCTTACAAGACCTCTTTTTGTCTACTCATCACACAGATATCTCGAAGATTTCTCCCGTGCTTCCCGCATACTTTGGAACACTATCTAATAATGTCTATCTAATAATAACAGTATCGATATAATGAGGATAAATCTAAATAAAGACAGACAATAAAGGGGGTAACCAAAGTAAAGTAATAAACAATTTATTAAGTAGTTAGACTCGTGATGAAGCCCTGTGTGATGAAACGCGCGTCGAGGTGCTTTTGTTCTCCCCCACCGGTGTCTCTCCCCAGTGAAATTATATTGGCTTCGCCATTTCTATAGGTAACCATCAATCCTTATTACCATCTTGCCTATGCACAATCGGATCTCTTTGCTATATTTTGTAACATTGCACCTTATTTGTCTATATTTGAACCAGTGTCATTATCTTTAGATGAATTGTATACTCCATATAGTTTTTTTTATTTTTATGTATGATGTTAATGTTATTTGTGCTAGGTGAAATGATTCTTTAGCACCCTGTTGTGACATACTTTTGCATATATAGGCTCACAATGCCTGGACACCTATTTATCTATGTAACCTTACTTTTCCGGCTAAGAATATCTAGTTTGAGAACATCTCATCCATTAATATAAAGCCAAGATTTCCAACACTTATCATTCATTACAAGTGTTGGGGAGCATTTTTCTGGGAAACCTGTCGTCTTTTTCTAACAGGAATTGAATTCTCTAATTTTGATTATAATCTTTATCTATATCCTGATGTATATGTCCTTTTAGGAAACTTTTCTCCATCTATATGTATTGCCTCAGACTATGCATGGCAAACACTATTTGGATCTTTTTCATATATACAGAATCCTGAAATTATGTGTGCCTTGAAATTAAAATGTATCACAGTAAAGCAGCACTTTATTCCCTATGGAGAACACATGCACACTCGACTGAGCTGAGCATGCATGTCCTAGAAGAATAGAAGCTAAGTGCACATTCAGCCGTCAGCTATTGAAGGTGTATGGGCACCACCAAAGGGCTGTCCAATTTAGAGATCCATGTTCATATACTATAGCAGGGTATAGTAGCAGTCCCATGGTCAGGAGCCTTCTCACTTGACCGCCATGAAGGGCATCTACAATGAGCGTCTTGCACTCTGGATGACCGCTTCTGATCCGGGGGGTCCTGAACTAGGGAATGATACACTTTAATAGATACCCATACTGTAGACTCCATTACAGTCAGAGCACTGGAGCCAACACAATCCATCTACTTAAACTCATCACATCATGCGTCATGTTAGCCTGCAGTCCCATGTAAAACAGATGGCGATATCACCTTCAGTTTTTCCAAATGACAAACGTAATTTCTCATTGCAGAATTGTTATATGTGTATTCTGTACACTGTGTTCCAAATTATTATGCAAATAATATTTCCTCATATTTTCTCTAAATTACCTGTCTGAATTGCAGTCATTGTTATTTTCCAGTCATCTACTATTCTAGTATAATTGCAATGTTTTGGAACAAACTGCCTATGAAAACCGTATCTTTTTAAAAAAAATAAACACTGAAAATGCATGTTCCAAATTATTATGCACAGCAGAGTTTTCAACCTTTTTTTTATTTTGAACAAAAAAATGGTCAATTGTGAAGTTATAAGCATTATCAGCTTATTGCAAAATGAAATCAAACAATTTTCAAGTGAAAACTTTATTCTAGGTGATGTTACATTTGTTCGAAAGAAGCTTCTGAACTCTCTCGTCCATTGAATTTGTCAGTTTTTGGATGGTTTCTGCTTCAATTGTTTTGCATGTGGACAGAATACCCTCCCAGAGCTGTTGCTTAGATGTGAACTGCCTCCCGCCATCATAGACACTCCTTTTGATGAATCTCCAGAGGTTCTCAATGGGGTTGAAGTCAGGGGAAGATGGTGGCCACACCATAAGTTTGTCCTCTTTTATGCCCATAGCACCCAGAGATGCAGATGTGTTTTTTGCAGCATGAGACGGTGCATTATCATGCATGAAAATGATCTTGCTGCGGAAAGCACGGTTCTTCCTCTTGAACCATGGCAGGAAGTGTTGTTTTAGAAACTCCACATAGATTATGGAGTTCATCTTTACCCCTTCAGGGATCATAAAGGGGCCGACAATCTCTCTCCCCATGATTCCAGCCCAAAACATTACTCCACCTCCTCCTTGTTGGTGCCTTAGCCGTGTTTCCATGGGGTGTCCATCCTCCACTCCATCCATCTGGACCATCGAGCGTTGCACGGCACTCATCGGTGAACAAAACAGTTTGGAAGTCAGTCTTCATGTATCGTGTGGCCCACTGGAGCCGTTTCTGCTTCTGTGCAGTGGATAGAGGTGGTCGACAGGATGGCTTACGCACAGCTGCAAACCTCTGAAGGACCCTGCATCTTGTTGTTCTGGGGATGTTGGAGGCACCAGCAGCTTCAAAAACTTGTCTGCTGCTATGACCAGGCATTTTTGCAGCTGCTCTTTTAACCTTACGCAATTGCCTGTTGGAAAGAGTCCTCAATTTTTCCTTATCAGCACGCACACGTGTGTGCTGGGAATCAGCTACATACTTCTTGATTGTGCGATGATCACGATGAAGTGTCTTGGCAATGTTGATTTTAGTCATGCCTTGACCTAAATACTCCACAATTTGTTGCTTCTCAGCAGCCGACACATCCTTTTTCTTTCCCATTTTGGCAAAAAATGTAGGCTGCTTAATAATGTGGAACAGCCTTCTTAAGTAGTTTTGCCTTTATTTGGACACACCTGCCAAACTAATTTGCACAGGTATCTGCAATTGGTTTCAGTGATATAAAGAGCCGTGACACACCTCACCATCAATGAGTTTAAATGACAAACAAAAAAATTCTAACCTTATCACTCCTAAACTCTATGTGCATAATAATTTGGAACACAGTGTATGTGAATGGGTCTTCGGTGGGTGAAACTACTTACAAGGGAGCATTCAGAGCTTGGCCATTATTGATACATATTTCCCACCCACTCGGATCAGCAATGATGAGTTAGGCCATGTTCACACAATGTGTTTTTTTACTGCGGAACCGCCGCGATTTTGCCGCTGCGGGTCCGCAGCTGTTTTCCATGCAGGGTACAGTACAATGTAACCCTATGGAAAACAGGAAACGCTGTGCACATGATGCTGAAATTCACTAAAAAAGCCGCGCTGAATAGCTGCGGTAAAAAAGAAGGACCATGTCACTTCTTTGTGCGGAACTGCAGCGGTTCTGCACCCATAGACCTCCATTGTGAGGTCAAACCCGCAGTAAAACCCGCAGATCAAAAATATATCTGCGGGTTTTATTGCGGTTATGGGTGGAGAAACCGCTGCAGCAGGAAGTGCGGGGAAGCGGGAGGAAGTTCGTGGGCGGAAGTGCTTGGCGGAGTGTGTTCCTGTATCCTGAAGAGACATGGAGGCATACCGTCGCATGGGGATCGATGTCGGCCGTTTGATAGATTTGGTATGTGTGTGTGTGTGTGTATGTGTGTGTGTGTATGTGTGTGTGTGTGTGTGTGTCCCCATGCGACGATAGTGCCACCATTGTGCTAAGTCGCCGTATGGGACTACTACTCCCATCCGGTATTAGGATGGGAGAGTTGTCCCTGTGTCCGGCGACTTAGCACAGTTGTAAAGTTACACAAAACACACACAATACACATACATGACACACAGTACATACAACATATAACACAGAGTATATACTCACCAACAGCACACTGGTAGGCGAAGCCCTCGATCCCCTAGAAAAAATCCCAAAATAAAAAATCAAATTCATACTCCCTGTCCGCAGAATCCATAAAACGAGTGTCCCACGCCGATCGGCTGCTCTCCGGCGATACACTGCCAGGAGCGAAGCTCCTAGCAGTGTATCGCGTACTGTTCCGGAGTTCAATGGCTCCGGCATCTCGGTTAACGGCAGTACAGCTGCGTTGAACTTTCCCACACAGCACTGCCGTTAAGCGAGAGTGCCGGGGTCAATGACCGCCGGTAAACTCGCTCGCGCATGCGCAGTGACACACCGACAGGAACTATGGCTCCTGTCAGTGTGTTGCTGCAGCCGTGGAGAGCAGACATATCTCTGGATGTGTCTGTTCTCCATGGAAGATCTTTGTGGGACCCTCGATGGATTTCTGCGGACAGGGCCAGGGAGTATGAATTTGTTTTTTTATTTTGCGTCTTTTTCAGGTCGAGGGTCTTCAGGACGGATTGAGCGTACAATAAAATATGGTCAAAAAGTGGGTGTCTTTATTTCATTAAAATATTTTTTTTCTAGTGTTTGTGGGTTTTTTTTTAACCCTTTCATTGGATTAATAATGGATAGGCGTCTTATTGACGCCTCTCCATTATTAACCGGGCTTAATGCCACCTTACAATAGCAAGGTGGCATTAACCCCTCATTACCCCATATCCCACCGCTACACAGGAGTGGGAAGAGAGGGACTAAGTGCCGGAATTGGCACATCATTTTGATGCGCCTTTTCTGGGGCGGCTGCGGGCTTATATTTGTAGCCAGGGGGGGGGGGCAAATATCCATGGCCCCTTTCCTAGGCTATGAATATAAGCCCACGGCTGTCTGCGTAGCCTTTCTGGCCTAAAAATATAGGGGGACCCCAACACTTTTTTTGGGGGGGCTCTCCCTTTATTTCTGAGCCAGAAAGGCTACGCAGACAGCTGTGGGCTTCATATTCATGGCCTGGGAACAGCCATGGGTATTTTAACCCCTTCCCAGGCCACAAATATTGGCCCGCAGCAGTCTGCCTAGCCTTTCTGGCCTAAAAATATAGGGGGACCCTATGTCATTTTTTTTTTTTTTTTTTTGGGGGGGGGTCCCCCTATGTTTTTTTTTATCATTTTAATAGCATTAATAATGGATAGGCGTCTTATTGACGCCTCTCCATTATTAACCGGGATTAATGCCACCTTACAATAGCAAAAATACGTGGCACTGAAATATGTGATACGTGGCACTTAAATACGTGATACGTGGCACTTAAATACGTGGCACTGAAATACGTGATACGTGGCACTTAACTACGTGATACGTGGCACTTAAATACGTGGCACTTAAATACGTGGCACTGAAATACGTGATACGTGGCACTGAAATACGTGGCACTGAAATACGTGGCACTGAAATACGTGATACGTGGCACTTAAATACGTGACACTTAAATACGTGGCACTGAAATACGTGATACGTGGCACTTAAATACGTGGCACTTAAATAGCTGGATAGAGCTGGATCCGCGGGCTGTGATCTGGCCTACGCTCAGCACTCTGCGGAGCGCTGTCATTCAAAACACGTCCACTCATTTTGGTGTTTAGTCCCAAAATGGAGGATGGAAGAAGAAAAGGGTTGGACAAGGAAATGACATCATTTCTTTTTTTTTTTTTTCCCCACTGCAGTTAAAGCTTTGTGTCAAACACAGACAATCTGCAGAGAAAACTGCATAAAAAACCGCACTAAAAACCGCATAAAAAAACGCACCAAAAAACGCACCCAAAACGCACCAAAAACCGCACCTGCGTTTTCTGCCAAGAGCTGCGGTTTTTAGTGCAGGAAAACAGCAGGGAAATCAGGAACGTGTGAACATGGCCTAAAGGGTGAGGGTGGGAGTCATTTGCATTTCGATCATTGCCCCTGGACAGAGACAATGCATCATTCTGTGAACGCCTTCATTCTCTATGTTCTCTTATGTTATTTAATATTTTGGGATCAAATATACATGTAAAACTCTCAAATGAATTTATGCGTTAAATTATGAATTCAATTATTACAGCGGCTTCAATAATTCACATCATTGATGGAGAACCCTTAAATTAATACTGAGAATTATTTTATTAGTCATTTTTCTTCCTGCACAATGCATGAGTGATGGTTTTTTTTCAGTTGTCATTGCTTGGTCTAAAAAAAAATATACCAGAAAGGATTTTGCTCCAGGCACTGAGAAAAGGTCTTTCTAGGTGCATGGAGAAGGACTGATGAGCTGCCGCCAGCCGATACAATTAGCTGCAGCATGCTTGTATTAAAGAGGTCAATGGAAGGGAGTGTGACTGCAGGGTCCGAATACTCAGGGGCGGATTATAGTCTCTAACCGTAGAGACTGAGGTACAAATGTATCCACAGAATGCATGTATATATGTATCTATTATCTATCTATCTATCTATCTACCTATCTATCAATCTATCTATCTATCTATCTATCCTATATCTATCTATTATCTATCTATTATCTATCTATCTATCTATCTATTATATCTCTCTATCTATCTACAAGTGCTTCTCACAAAATTAGAATATCATCAAAAAATTAATTTATTTCAGTTCTTCAATACAAAAAGTGAAACTCATATATTATATAGAGTCATTACAGAGTGATCTATTTCAAGTGTTTATTTCTGTTAATGTTGATGATTATGGCTTACAGTGAATGAAAACCCGAAAGTCATTATTTCAGTAAATTAGAATACTGGCCATTTCAGAACTCTCCAGTGCTTTGTTTCCATCTATTTCTGGGTGCTTCTTGAAGTTTGCTTGAGGAGATTGCCCTGCTGGAAGACTCATGACCTAGGATGCAAACCCAGCTTTCCGACACTGGGCACTACATTGCGACTCAAAATATGTTGGTAATCTTCAGATTTCATGATGCGTTGCAAGGCACCCAGTGCAAGAGTCAGCAAAACACCCCCAAAACATTTTTGACCCTCCACCTTATTTGACTGTAGGTACTGTGTTCTGTTTCTTTTAGGCCTCAATCCATTTTCGGGAATGACTAGAAGATGTGCTTTACCAAAGAAGCTCTATCTTGGGCTCATCTGTCCGCAGCATGCTCTTCCAGAAAGATTTTGGCTTACTCATGTACATTTTGGCAAACTGCAGTCTAGCATTATTATGTCTCTGTGTCAGCAGTGGGGTCCTCCTGGGAGCGTTTCATTTCATTCAAATGTTGATAGATAGTTCACACTGACACTGCTGCACCCTGAGCCTGCAGAACAGCTGAATTTCTTTAGAACTTGATGATGGCTGCTTATCCACCCTCCTCACTATTCTGCGTAGCAACCCTTCATAATTTTTTCTCTGCCTTTCACATTTACAGAGATTAGCTGTCATGTGCCGGAAAAGGTGCGGGCTCATCGCCAGAGGCCACACGAAACAGGAGGAGGCACCCAATGACGGACACTGCACGTCTTTTGGGGTTAATCTTGAAAGATAGAGCCTGCCTAAGTAATAGTACGTGATTGGGTTATATTATTTGTTCCAATACACACAAAGAAAATAAAAATGTATATAACAAAACATAAATCAAACCAACAAGTCCTCAATCAGTAAGAGCAAGGGCCCACACTTCCTACTAGTTTAACAATACAACCTTATTTCTCATGCACCATAATCAAAAAAGAGGCGCAAGAAAAAATCTCTGGAGTTGACACAAAAATATTTTAAAAAACTACAATAGTTTATTAATTTATTCAAAACATGATTAAAAAATGTTCAGGAACATAACAAATACTGGTCGGCTGAGCGTTCCTGTGTTTGAGGGGGTTGGGAGAGATGGTCTAACCGAACATCTAGCCGATGTTGGCTAACCGAATGTGTGTTCGGGCCTTGAGAACATCCTGCATGGCTACACTCTTTTGAATAATGCGTACACTTTAAGGGTATGTGCACACGTTGCGGATTCTGCTGCGGATTTTTCCACAGCGGATTTGGAAAATCCGCAGTGCAAAACCACTGCGGTTTTCACTGCGGATTCCTCTGCGGGTTTTCAACTGAACTTTCCTATTGGTGCAGGTTGAAAACCGCTGCGGAATCCGCAGAAAGAATTGACATGCTGCGGAAAATAATCCGCTGCGTTTCCGCGCGGAATTTTCCGCAGCATGTGCACAGCGTTTTTTTTTCCCCATAGGTTTACATGGTACTGTAAACTTTGGGAAAACTGCTGCGGATCCGCAGCGTCAAATCCGCTGCGGATCCGCAGCAAAATCCGCAGCGTGTGCACATACCCTAAATGTAAACTTCTCACAAGGCAAATAACATGTTCACACCATGTTTCTTCCCGTGAATTTTTATCCAGAAATCGCACATTTCTGTGCCAAAATCCACTTCAGAAAATGCTTAAAAAGCGCACCAATTGGTTTTAAGAAAGTTTTCCAACCCTCTAAAATAAAGGGTCATGTCACTTATAGAAGCAGATTCCAGGTGAACACCATAAGGGTAGTAGACGGCAGATTTACCCCTTCGACTGCGGCTGATCCTTGTGCACAACCACAAAACTGAAAATCCGCAGCAGAAATCTAAAGTTCTGCTTCTGATTTTTGCCACGGATTCTGGAATAAATAAAAGAAGTGGTCATATCAAATCCAAAGGATAATCAACAGTATAGAAATTTTTTAATATTGTCCTGATAAAAAAAATAGCTTAATACCCAGAGTCTTCTTTTTCTATTACTTTTTGAAAATGTTTTTTTTAATCTTACATGGCTTGCAAAAAAATGCATCAGTGCCAAATTCATTAATGGCAGTCTGTTGCTTCAATGTGACTATTGGCTCTAGATTCTCGATTTATGACGGATCTTGATAAATAAAGAACTGAGGTTTGCGTCTTATGGGAAGAGTGTGTTTTACATTGGGGTCATGAACATCTCAAGCTCATATAAAACACTTGAGCAAGGATCGTATATACAATATTATTATATAGGAAGCAATTAAAGAAATAAGGAGCTAAGATAAGGACATTCAGATGTTAACCCATAGCACTTTTCATGTTGAAGCCAAGTAAACGCTAGTATTTCATTAGGACGGTAAATCAAAGGCTTTCTTAAGCCTGCGGTACATGGGTATGGGAATTCTAGACAATTAGATCCTTTTATAGGTGTATTTTGCCAAAGGCAAGGAACATCTACTGCACTTGCATCATTGGTTTGTCTGTTTCTGTATATTTAACAAGCGGGCTCCGGTGCCAAGCGTCATTGTAGTATTCTATATTCCGCAGTACATACTAAAGCGGAAAAAGCACCTAGATATAGCAGTATACAAGACACCTCATGGAAGCTAGGCAAAGAGCATAGTCACCTAAAATAAGAAGACCAGGAAGCTCGAGTCCTTCAGACGTCCTCTGTGATGGCTTGTAATACTCTTCTCGGATGTTTCTTGGTTGTATTAACGTTGTATTTCCAAAAGTGAAATCCGTTAATGGCAGCAAAAGTTACAACATGATTTGTTGCTACCCACATTTCCAGAGATCCCGAGTGGCAGGCTAATCAGCATTATTCAGCCTCATTCAGACATCCGTTTATCATTCTATCCGTTTTTTTCATGGATAAAAGATGTGTACATCTTAGTCAATGGCCATTTTGAGGTATCTTTTCTTTTTGTAGACCAATTGTCTGTGGCACCCTTCTTCGCCGGCATGTGACCGCTCCTTCTGGCGATTTAGCTGCTTTTGCTGACGTCAGGGCAGCAGAGCGGCTGCTTCATTTCTGCTCTTCTCTGTTGACAGAGTTGAATTACCGACATCATGCTGATTGACAGCCGGCTCCCCACTTCCTTACTGGTGGAGCTGGCTGTTGATCAGTATGATGCCGGCAGGCACGCCCCGTCGACAGAGGAGCCCGGAAAAAAAGAAAAGCTGCTCTGTTGACAGGGAGCAGCTGAATCACCAGCAGGAGCAGTCAGTGACTGCTCTGTGCTGGCAAAGAATGGCGCCGATCACAAGCAGGTAGTTAGCAACCTCCCCCCACCACTCGCTGCTGTGAAAAAGACAACTAAGATTTCCAAATCTGCCAAAAAAAAATCATCCCGTCTCATTAATCAAAGCTCCCCCGACCTCTGCCTTCTGATAGGCTGGGTGGGAGATGGCTATCTCCAATATTCAACTAAAATGTCTGGCCCTTTTCAAACGATCCCTTTTAAAGCCCCCCTACTTCCCCTCTCTGATGTCATTATACTCTCCTCCCTTACCTTCTCCTACTTCTGAACCCACTTTCCCATAGACTTCTTTCCCACCCCAAACCCTGTCACATTGGCATCCCTTTTATGCTTAAGTATGGCTTCTTTGGACATTGCGATCCGAACTTGGGCGTGAATGTCGGATATACAAAACCAGCATATCAACTCCAGATCAGTCACGTGCGCAAATGTGGACATGATTGTCCCCGTGTCCTCCTCCTATTTATTGTGGACGGATGCAGTGGCTGCCATCTATTGCATGCACTATTATGGTCTCGAAAATGGACTAAAGTAGGGCATAGGATGAACAAGGCATCAAGGTTCTTCCCGGAGTGCTGCAATGAGACAGGTTATATTGAACTAATAGGTAATACACTATGAATCGTGAGAAATGCTGCATTTGTGACATATTGAAGTGTTTTCTACTTTAGGAAAATGCTCCTCTTAATAGCACATACAGCGCTTATCTTACGTAAAACTTCATGATTGTTTCTTACATCCAGAAAGGGATTAATGAATAATCTGTAGCTCCAGGCCTGGTTCATAAACATGCCCATCAGATTCGGTGTATTAAATATTAATGTGATATTTGTCTATTTTTATCTGTGGCAACTGTATTTGTCAAGGAGAAAATGTATCGTTTGACTGTCTTTCAGTAAAAGTCTTGTGCTGACATGTCTATAAAATCTAAGGATGGACATTTTTTATCAGCCCATTAAGCCTATTCTGTAGCCACTTGGCTTCTTTAGTGATTAATTCTAAAAACTTTCATAGACAGAAAAAAAGTTATAAAGTCACAATTTGTTAGAAGATATCCTTGTAAAGTCTGTGGTCGTCTAGCTCCTGGGATTTGCCTCGTTTATCCTTATCCTACCCCTTGCTGAGTGGCCCGCATACAGATGGAATTCGTAGAGGCTTATCCTTGTAGCATTGTGCCCGTCACTTGCAAAACCATTAAGTGATGGCCATTGTAGATGGCAGTAGTGTAGTGACCCAAGGGCAACCTAGAGCATTCCCCTCTACTGCTAAATGTCCAATGGTGCACCATTTTTTTGTATTTATCATAGGCTAAAAGTCATTCTGTGTAGCTCAATTGTACAAAATTATGCAGTGTGCCACACAAAAATATTGCACATGTATGCACCCAACAACAGGACCCCAACAAACCTTTCCCCATCTATCAAGTCCAGAAGGCCACAGCTAGAGATAGAAATTGATGGTCTTGTTCTCCTAAGCTCTGGGAGAGCCCATCTTGCTCTCAGCATCCATCTGAGCTACCACCCATGAGTAACTGAGAGCACAATCTACTGTAGTTCAGCTTTTCCACCAGAATACAGAAAACTGGGAAGCTGCAGGGAGGCTTATGATCACACACACCCTCCTAAACCCCTCAGGAAAAAACCCATGTGGGCGTCAAATCCCGAGACAAAGTGGAACACAAGTGACAAAAGGAATATATTAAAAAAAGAAAATGTTCACTATATAATACAGTCTGGGCCTCAGAAGGCTGGAGTAGAACTGTGCACTTAAAGGGGTTGTCCTGCCCATGCTGCAGTTTGTTATAAAAAAAACCCCGCCGCGCTGTACTCCCCTTCCTCGGCCAGTGTTCGGCATTGGCTGCGGCACTGACATCACATCAATGGCACAATAGCCAATTAGTGAGTATATTGCGGTCAGGGCTGTGGGGTCAGAAGCAAGGGAAATCAAGGAATCGGAATCGGAGTTGGAGGTTTGGCTTACCGACTCTACAGCCCTGATTGCGGGCTGTTGTTTTTTGTTTTTTTTTAACAAACTACAGCCGGGCAAAACATTGTCTGAAAGGGATCAACTCTTTTACATGAATAAAAGTGTGAAGTGATATTCAGAGTGTGCCATAACTTAAGTGGGGTCGACACCCAATGACTTCTGCACCTCAGAGAGACCACTCCTGGGGCTCTTCTGCACCTCCGGCTTCCAGACCTTGTAGTTTCAATCCCTGAGGTCACCGTTGTCTCTAAGATGACTACATAAGCCTCCCTGTCCCTTACCAGCAGGTGAGTCCAAACTTTCTGATGAGAACACGTGCTACACTTAGATGTTAGCCAGAGCGCCATTGGTGGAAAACATCCACCACAAATACCATACAGATCCCAAGCACTTTGATGGCCCGTGATGGTTTATCAGTGGATATTTTCTGATATTACATTTCTATTGGGTATAATATGTAGGTTTATGGTGTGGTGGCATTTAAAAGGGAAAAATGACCTCTGTATCAGTGCAGAATTACCTTTCCAGACCTGAAGGGGAAAGGATAATTCTTTGCAGGTGTCACGAGGGTGTCACGTACCCCTGGAAGACCTGGAGTCAGACGGTCACGCCGGATAATAATAGGATTTGTGTCCCATATTAAATGGATTTAGGTTCCTCTGGTGCTGAAGAGGTTAACAACCCTTTCTATGGTCGTCATAAACATGCAGCTCAATTTGGTCATTATTACCTCTTCCTATAAAAACTGGCCAGACCTTCTTGCAGGTGAAAGATTTGTCTTCCTTTGCTGTGTGCTAAAGCTAAGTGGTTTGAGTAGAGTTGTAGTAGTGATCTGTGGTTTGCTGTAGTACGTGTGTGTTCATCTCCTGGTCCCTGGTCCCATTTAGTTTATTCCTCCCTGTCCCTATCCTCTTCCCTATTGTTGGTTAGTGCTTCTGTATGATAGACGTTTTCTGTTATCCTTGTTTTGTCTATGTGTCTTGTTTACCTTATATTTCTGTCCCATGCCTCATGGGGTGTGGGCAGGGACAGATCTGGGTTTAACAGGAGAATAATAAAGTCAGAGACTCGGGCCGCTCTACCTTTAAGAGTACCCCAGGACAAGGATAGTTAGAGTCCCTGGGAGAGTTTGAGGTCCCCCTTCCTTACCGAAGACCATCACACTGTGACAGTAGGACTGTGGGAAGAACCAAAATTAACATTTTGCATGGTCCCTCTTGATGAATAAATGTACTTTTTTAAGGATTGTTCATAAAGTTGTGATTGTATGTTATCACATTTTGGGGTCACTTATTTTGAGTCCATTCCTCTCCTGCACTTGCCATATACCCTCTGTGTCCTCCTGATATTCCTTTATGTGATCTTCATTCTCATCTTCCGTTTCCTCCACTTTCGTGATTCCGTCATCTGTTCACTCTTTTCTATAGCTGCTACTTCTTCCCTTCCCGGCTTCCCATTAGGACTTTTCATGTCTCATCTTCCATTATTTTTTCATAGCTTACTTCCTCTCCTCCTCCTCTCCTCTGTCCCAGGGGCTGCTGTTATATGGCACCCTCCGCAGCATCCGGCTACATCAGCGTTCCATTACTCATCATCCCACTGACATAAGAGTATTCGGTGTTTAGGGCCAGAAGACCTCAGGCCACGGCTCAGGTTGGAATACATTTTCTAGTTGTAACAGACCAATTATGTAAAGCCATACCTGTGAATTAGACAGTGTGCGTGTCTTTATTGTGTAGGTTAATGTCTCACCATGTAGACGCGTAGATACATCTACATTCGTTTTGCACCGTGAATATGTAAAATGCGTCAGCTCCAAACAATCTCAAATAACGGATATGTAGACGTTCTGTCAATATCATTTTTGGAATAGGATTTCCCGTGCACACTGTGTAGAGTAGATCTGATGTGTTGGGTTTTTCTTAACAAGTCATCGGTAGGCAGTAAAATAATCTGCTCGGGACTTGATATGTGAGGGCCACTTTTCCACACGTCTTTGCCAAGGCTCATTACTGGCTATGTGAGCGCTGGCACTTACTTGTAATGAGACAATGTACGTTGTCTAGCTGTGAGCATATGTTCCTTTATTAGGATGGGCAGGTATTCAGGGCTTTGGCTCTAGCTTTGGCACTCAATAGGGGGGCCCAGCGTCTCTGTGGTTGCCATGTTATACACCATCACCTCAGCCGCCCCCTTTCGAGCGTGTGCTGCTTCTTACATCTTCACAGCTGTGGGGACAAGTCGGGTGATTGTAGGGGACATCATCTGAGTGCCAGGAACGCCAGGAACGTAATTCCTCCTTCATCTGGAGGACAGAAGAGCACACGGTGAACAATCAGCATTTTCTTTCTGTATTAACCCCCTGAAGCTTTGGTTTCATCACAAATGGCCTCAAATTCACACATGCAGCTACAAGGCTTTTGGTTTGAGCAGAAGACCAAAAACAAGAGGTCAATGATCTTCTGAACTTCTTAGGTGGCCATGTCAATCCTGATATACGTGATCATCATCTTGTCTCTTTCTGGGGAATCTCATTTATGGATTATTGAGACTTTCTGTAGAACCAATACAGTATGTTCTGATCATCCAGAGTTTAAAAAGAATCTGTCTGCTATGTACTCTGAAAGCACCATGATGTAGAGGAAGAGACCTTGATTCTAGAAATGTGTCACTTACTAGACTGTGTTTTGCTGTTTTAATAAAATCATTGTTTTAGCAGCAGTAGGCTATGGTTATAGGACTAGGTGTCACGTGCTAGCTAGTCCTCCTGCTCTGTGTAACTCTGTTGGCGGAGTTATACAGGGCTCAGCATTCGAGCTCTGCTAGATGTGCAGCAGAGAAAACTGTGATTGCATCACTATTGAGTGAAATATTGCTGAAAGCAAAGTCTTTGTCCCTACATCATACTGCTGTCAGATTACACTAAAAAAAAACTTGCTGACAGATTGCTTTTAAAAAGTCCAGCGTCACTGCTTTCAATGTGGAAAAATCTTGATTTTTTTTTTTTGCAAAAATGCAAGAGGATAAACAAACAAATTAACTTGCATACCAAAAAGCAATGCATTTGGATCAAAAAGTCCAATTCGAATTTCAAATAAAAGTTATTTTTTAATACATTTTAATTAATGCGTTGCCTTTTGGTATGCAAGAAAAGTTTTTTGATTATCCTCTTGCATTGTTAAATAAATCAAGGTTTTTCCACATTGCAAGCAGTGATGCTGGATTTTTCTTAAACTCTGAGTGATCTGGGCTTTCATGGGGTCCGTAGACCCGAAGAAACCGAAAAATTGCAAACATGGTGGGCTTTTGCTTCTCTTTTTCTTTTTATGCAGCCAATATACTCTATGCATTTTCTCTTCATGTCCAAGATGATCATCTGCCTCGGGATCCTACTAGTACTCGTATCTCTATGTGACGGGCCTTGATGTCTCCATCTTATTCCACATTCCGCTCCCTCGTTGATATTAAAGGGGATCGGTCACCAATACAAAAGTGATCAGTTTTTGCTCTTAGTTCTTTTCTGCTGCTCCCCTGTGTTCTCTGTTTTTGTCTTTTTTTAAATCCGTCATACAGTTCCAGAGATATGGGCCTTTTTATTTAGTGCTACTGTTTATGGTCTTTCCAAGGAGGCGTGGCTCACATGGTAATTATGCAGCGCAGCCTAAAGACACGCCCCCAGGGAACCTTGTAAGCCGCGCCTCCTTAGTAAAGGCTATAAAAATCAGCACTAAATAAAAAAGTCCCATATCTCTGGAACCATAGGGCAGATTTAAAAAAAAACAAAAACCTGGGAGCAGCAGAAATAAAATAAGAGCCAAAACTGTCAATTATTTTTTACTTTAAAGGGGTTGCCCATCTCTGGCGCCAATGTTTTTTTTCTTTAAGTGGATGCTAAAAATGCATTTTTGCAGTTTGGTTTCATTCAAAATGTTGCTTTGTTTGACTTTTACAGACTTTCTATTTCCTTGTAGCTCCAAAATACTGACAAGAGAAATGCTCCTACTGGACCATCAAAACGAGTTCACTGATGGATTCTCAGTTAACTCATAACTCATTCTGCAGCCAGCAATAGTGCAACAAAGAGACCTATTGAAGATAAACAGTACAACATTTTTAGTGAATACCAAGTACCAAAATGATTTTTACCCCAAAATACATAAAAAAACACTGTTTCCAAAGGTGAACAACCCCCTTTAACCCTGTCTCAGTTTTTATCCATATTAGTCCATGATGTTCAGTATTTCTTAAATTTTGTTTATCTCAGTATTTGTAAGCCAAAACCGGGAGTGGGTGATAAATGCAGAAGTGGAGCATATGTTTCTATTATACTTTTCCTCTAATTGTTCCACTCCTGGTTTTGGCTTACAAATACTGATGTAACATACTGACCAAATACTGCTAGTGTGAACGAGACCTTGATTGTCCTCCGCTCACCTTTCCACTACCAGGGCCTTACAGGATAATTTCTTTTCCTACTTCTCCGCACCTTCCAGCCTTCATCTCCATGCTCCTCTTCCTTGTACAGCTTCCATGGCCTACTTTCTCTTTACTCCTTTCCCAGGAGCACTTTCTGTCCTGCCGCCTGTGACTAACTTCAAAGAGTGCGATATGGGACCCCCTCCCACACACAGCTTCCGCCACTCCCGCCAGCCCCCAACCAACATCATCCCCTGAGTCTTCATTACGAGAAATCATGCCAATTAGCGCTACCATGGCTTTATTTCTGGAGCCTGGGGGAGCATGTGTATACTGCGTAGGGTGTAAATTTTGTATAGATAGTAATAATATTACTCCCTGTTGCACCACCTAACTTGGATTTTCGGCTCATTCTCATAGAATGTAAGAAACCATTCTTTACATTTAATTTTTCATTCCAGAAAACCCTATTTACCTTGGTTAACCCATTGATCATTTCTACAGATATGGACTGAGACGCTGAAATAACTTTGTGACTTACGGATAATGATGTAGAAGCTTAATATATTCCAGAATGTGTAGGCTGTGTTCATTCCTCACTGGTGACCTAAAGATTCGCCTGCAGCCTTCATCCTCATAGTCCTGGGATAACATTACTCCCGATCGCTGTACCTATAACCTGAATATCAAATATCATATATCATGACCACCAAGAGAAGGTGCCTCAACTAGAACTTTCAACATTGTATCAGATACTCATTTTTGCTGAAACTTATATTTGTATGTTACATGATATAGAGAGAACATAATTCCTGTATGCGCTCGTGCAGATGACCGTTTTGTCAGATCAATGTTATTCTATGGGGTGATGGACATGTCCGCTTTGTGCCCAGTTTGCTTCCAACTTTCACTCAGCCATGCAAGCCAATGAGTCAGGTAAAAAAATTTGACTGCACTTGTATGACATCTGAGTGCAGTACAATTTTAATGGACTGAGAGAAGGGAGAAGATGGAGAAATTGTTGTTTTCCATCATCTCCGCATCTGAAAAAAATCGAATCACACTCTAATCAGAGATTGATCAGTATGATAAGCATAATCGACCTGATTCTCTCAGATGTGAGAAAATATGCTCGTGTGACCCTAGCCTATGTCGGATAAATGTTGGCGGTGTGAGGGGACAATGGCACATATTTGGTGGTCCTGTCTGGATTTGGAAGCTTTTTTTTTGGGGGGGGGGGGGGGGAGAGGCGGATTTGGATTATTTAGGTGATTTCGGGATTTCATTCCCTAGGGACCCTGCAGCATTTATACTTTTTTATATGTATCCTATGACCAGACTTGGCTATAAAAAAACCTTTGTTGCATCATCTCGTCCAGGCAGCTAAAACAGTAATTCCTCATCACTGGAAGTTTGTAGACCCTCCATTATTAGAGGAACGGTGTTCGAAAGGAGCATATGGAGAGCTGATGGTCCAAACTCGGGGAGGTGAATACGTGCCCCACTAAATGATTTCACTGAAAGGACCTTTAATCTATCTATATATACAGTCATGGCCAAAAATATTCACACCCCTGCAATTCTGTCAGATAATACTCAGTTTCTTCCTGAAAATGATTGCAAACACAAATTCTTTGGTATTATTATCTTCATTTAATTTGTCTTAAATGAAAAAAACACAAAAAGAATTGTCCTAAAGCCAAATTGGATATAATTCCACACCAAACATAAAAAAGGGGGTGGACAAAAGTATTGGCACTGTTAGAAAAATCATGTGATTCTCTAATTTGTGTAATTAACAGCACCTGTAACTTACCTGTGGCACCTAACAGGTGTTGGCAATAACTAAATCACACTTGCAGCCAGTTGACACAGATTAAAGTTGACTCAACCTCTGTCCTGTGTCCTTGTGTGTACCACATTGAGCATGGAGAAAAGAAAGAAGACCAAAGAACTGTCTGAGGACTTGAGAAACCAAATTGTGAGGAAGCATGAGCAATCTCAAGGCTACAAGTCCATCTCCAGAGACCTGAATGTTCCTGTGTCTACCGTGCGCAGTGTCATCAACAAGTTTAAAGCCCATGGCACTGTGGCTAACCTCCCTAGATGTGGACGGAAAAGAAAAATTTACAAGAGATTTCAACGCAAGATTGTGCGGATGTTGGATAAAGAACCTCGACTAACATCCAAACAACTTCAAGCTGCCCTGCAGTCCAAGGGTACAACAGTGTCAACCCTTACTATCCGTTGGCGTCTGAATGAAAAGGGACTGTATGGTAGGAAACCCAGGAAGACCCCACTTCTTACCCCGAGACATAAAAAAGCCAGGCTGGAGTTTGCCAAAACTTACCTGAAAAAGCCTAAAATGTTTTGGAAGAATGTTCTCTGGTCAGATGAGACAATAGTAGAGCTTTTGGGGCAAAGGCATCAACATAGAGTTTACAGGAGAAAAAAAGAGGCATTCAAAGAAAAGAACACGGTCCCTACAGTCAAACATGGCGGAGGTTCCCTAATGTTTTGGGGTTGCTTTGCTGCCTCTGGCACTGGACTGCTTGACCGTGTGCATGGCATTACGAAGTCTGAAGACTACTAACAAATTTTGCAGCATAATGTAGGGCCCAGTGTGAGAAAGCTGGGTCTCCCTCAGAGGTCATGGGTCTTCCAGCAGGACAATGACCCAAAACACACTTCAAAAAGCACTAGAAAATGGTTTGAGAGAAAGCACTGGAGACTTCTAAGGTGGCCAGCAATGAGTCCAGACCTGAATCCCATAGAACACCTGTGGAGAGATCTAAAAATGGCAGTTTGGAGAAGGCACCCTTCAAATATCAGGGACCTGGAGCAGTTTGCCAAAGAAGAATGGTCTAAAATTCCAGCAGAGCATTGTAAGAAACTCATTGATGGTTACCGGAAGCGGTTGGTCGCAGTTATTTGGGCTAAAGGTTGTGCAACCAAGTATTAGGCTGAGGGTGCCAATACTTTTGTCTGGCCCATTTTTGGAGTTTTGTGTGAAATGATCAATGTTTTGCTTTTTGCTTCATTCTCTTTTGTGTTTTTTCATTTAAGACAAATTAAATGAAGATAATACCAAAGAATTTGTGTTTGCAATCATTTTCAGGAAGAAACTGAGTATTATCTGACAGAATTGCAGGGGTGTCAATACTTTTGGCCATGACTGTATATATCTCAATGGGTCTGACAGTTTAGAGTTGGGGAACCTCAGGCCCCAGGGCTTTTTACAGCCCTCGATTACCTTTTATAAGGGCCCTGAGCAGATTCTCAGGGGTCGCATTCTTGGGCAGGTAGCTGCATTTTGATTACAACCAGCTCATTAATGCTTGCTCTGTTAGCACACACACAGTGTTCACTACTGAACATTGAAGTTCATGTAATGAAAGATTACGTCCTGAAACCAGTGCCAGAGTCAGGATGTACTGTGTGTACGGCCCCCGAAGGATGGTATAAATATCCAAATGGCCCTTGGCAGAAAAAAGATTCCCCACCCCTGCTTTACATAGACTTCTACTATGCTGCAAAGTGAGCAGCTGCAAAACATCAGCCAATAACATTAGCATAGACTTCTACTGTGTCACAAAGTGAGCAGCTGCAAAACATCAGCCAATAACAGTGGCATAGACTTCTACTGTGCCACAAAGTGAGCAGCTGCAAAACATCAGCCAATAACAGTGGCATAGACTTCTACTGTGCCACAAAGTGAGCAGCTGCAAAACATCAGCCAATAACAGTGGCATAGACGTCTACTGTGCCACAAAGTGAGCAGCTGCAAAACATCAGCCAATAACAGTGGCATAGACGTCTACTGTGCCACAAAGTGAGCAGCTGCAAAACATCAGCCAATAACAGTGGCATAGACGTCTACTGTGCCACAAAGTGAGCAGCTGCAAAACATCAGCCAATAACATTAGCATAGACTTCTACTGTGTCACAAAGTGAGCAGCTGCAAAACATCAGCCAATAACAGTGGCATAGACGTCTACTGTGCCACAAAGTGAGCAGCTGCAAAACATCAGCCAATAACAGTGGCATAGACTTCTACTGTGCCACAAAGTGAGCAGCTGCAAAACATCAGCCAATAACAGTGGCATAGACTTCTACTGTGCCACAAAGTGAGCAGCTGCAAAACATCAGCCAATAACAGTGGCATAGACGTCTACTGTGCCACAAAGTGAGCAGCTGCAAAACATCAGCCAATAACAGTGGCATAGACTTCTACTGTGCCACAAAGTGAGCAGCTGCAAAACATCAGCCAATAACAGTGGCATAGACTTCTACTGTGCCACAAAGTGAGCAGCTGCAAAACATCAGCCAATAACAGTGGCATAGACCTCTACTGTGCCACAAAGTGAGCAGCTGCAAAACATCAGCCAATAACAGTGGCATAGACTTCTACTGTGCCACAAAGTGAGCAGCTGCAAAACATCAGCCAATAACATTAGCATAGACTTCTACTGTGCCACAAAGTGAGCAGCTGCAAAACATCAGCCAATAACAGTGGCATAGACTTCTACTGTGCCACAAAGTGAGCAGCTGCAAAACATCGGCCAATAACAGTGGCATAGACTTCTACTGTGCCACAAAGTGAGCAGCTGCAAAACATCAGCCAATAACAGTGGCATAGACTTCTACTGTGCCACAAAGTGAGCAGCTGCAAAACATCAGCCAATAACAGTGGCATAGACTTCTACTGTGCCACAAAGTGAGCAGCTGCAAAGCATCAGCCAATAACAGTGGCATAGACTTCTACTGTGCCACAAAGTGAGCAGCTGCAAAACATAAGCAGCTGAATGTACACTATTCGCTGCTGCAACTACTCTTACATTGATTACTTCCACTACCTAAACGTGCCACCCTCTTGCACTGGACATGTCTCTTAACCCTAAAATACCTTAATTTTTTTTTAGAAATACCATTATAATATTGATATTTTTCATGAACATTCATTTAATCCATCTGTAATCATATACATTTTTTGTCTTCACTTGCAGGTCTTGTGAAACTTGGGATCCACTGTGTAACGTGTCAAAAGGTTGCCATCAAAATTGTTAACCGGGAGAAGCTCAGTGAGTCTGTGTTAATGAAGGTAATTTATGAAGGATGTGAAATGATACCTACTTGCGATCACATCTGGCCTGTAGGCACAAAGCCGTCCATGTCATCAGCTTAAATGGTCACTGTCGTTTCCACAAACTTTACAGGCAAATATGAAAAAATCTTTAGAAAGATGATATCAGAGAAATATGTTTCTTTCTCCACTTATGAGCCACTTCACCCTACTTCCCCTTGGAGAAACCTACACTTGAGCCCACCACCAATCCACCAATATCTTCTTGTATTTCCCATATCTAATGCAAATCTAATTATATAGACTTTTTATACAATGTAATCTTAATGTATATTAGTGTTATTACATCATTGTGCAATTTGCATGATGTCATCACATGATTTGTGATGTCACATTGACATTCCCCTGTGTGTGCTATGTGCTTCACTACTGTAGAGTGTGAAAGCCTATATGTTGGGGGCTTCATGTGAGGTCTGTTACTCTACTTTGTTGGGTACATACTTTCCCTTGAAGGGCCTTGTTTAACCTGTAGACATTAGTTACTCTACTTGGCAATAGAAGGGATAGGCAGAAGGGACCCATGATGTTTCTTCTTTACTGGTGAATAAGAAGATTGTTTTTCATTGCTAATACCTGCAATTTTACTAACTTGGTGCCTCTAATTGTACTTAGAGATCCCAATTTTTAATTGTAAATTTTTGTCTGTTATTACAATATAATATCTAAAAAAAATCCTAATAAATGAAATAGATAACTACCTAAGTTGCCTCCAGCCAACTAAAACCTGCTGCTTCATTGTCATGGGTATGCCGTGACTTAGAGTGGCCTCCTCTATTTTAGAGGTCAGAAGATCGCAGCGTTTAGCTGCACGCCTGCACTGGTTGGATCTGCTTTGCTGTACAGTTAGCTGTGCAGATTTCCCTTGTTGTGGTGCTGCAAGGGTTAAGCAGTTCTGTTTGTCTCCTAAAGCTTTCCCTCATGAGTTATCTCAGCTGTTCTGATTCCTCCACTCCCCTCTGGTATAAGTACTCACCTCTTAGCTTGGGTAGTTGCCAGTGATAGCTTGCTATACCTTGGTATCAGTATGGAGTCGTGGAAAGAGAAGTCGTCTAGGAGTCGTCTTCGGAGATTGCTGTTTGGAAGTTTGTTTGGTGTCTTCCTTTCTTTATCTCCCTTTCGGTTTGCCTCACCCTTCCTTTCCCTTTATACCTTTCTGTTGTCTAGGTGCACGTTGAGTGATTGTCTGTTTCCCTTTGTGTCTTTATCATAGAGCAGGACTAGTATTCCTGCTGCCTCGCACAGTACCCAGGGCCATACTTGGGGAAAGACAGGGATGAGAACGTGTGCACTGGACGGGGTGAAAGAACCCATCTAGAGACGTGAGGGAGCTCAGGTTTGCGCACAGCAAGTTTCAGGGGTTGCAACCCTCTTCTTTCCCTAGTGACAGTGCTCCACATCCCATCCGTCTTACTGTGCACCTTCTAGCTCCTTGGTGGAGTGTGGTATCCAGGGACTAGCCTGGAGTGGTGCATGGTGTCTGCCGGCAGCCAAGTCCAACCTTGCCATCAGTGGGCTGGTGAATACCTGGTAGCCTGTTCCATCACGCAGAGGGTCTACACCAGCCACCGAGACATTCAATCATAAAACTTATGATATGTGCTGACATCTAATTTTTATTGGTCGTTAGTGTTAATTCTGATTGTAGGATTTACTTAAAGGTTGTTCAATAGGATTTTTTTTCTTCTTTTAAAGGCAGGGATTGTGTTAAAACATTACCTCTGCCGATCAACTGTTATCTCTGGCAGTAGTGGGTGCTCCCGAGTGCTGCAGATCAGCTGTTATTCAGGAAAGTAGGAGCTGATCTACAGCACCTGGCAGTGGCCACTACACATTCGCAGGGTAATTCCATGCAATATATACATGGTTCTAGAGCTAATAACAGCTGATCGGTGGGGTGTATATGTGTATATATATGCTGTAAGTAAAGAGAAAGGGGTTTTTTTTGCTTAGGTTTCTATATAGGGCTTGAAAAACTCCAGAAACATGTAGCAATATAAAAAGTGCATGCACCAAAGGACACTAAATACAAAACGCCACCAAATGCGCAACTAAAAATGCAAGAAAAAAAAACACATTTAAAAATGAGAGTATTACTTGTAATTTTAAGATACCAAAAAATGCCTCAAATTGGTTGCAAAGAGGGAGTTTTTCCCTGTCAATTTAGTGATGTGTCCTTGATAATATATTTAGTTAAAAAATAGGGCATCTGTAAGCGGGTTTTGTCACATCTTCACCCTCCATGATCTGCTCTCAAATCAGGAGTCTGATTGCAGAATTATCCATCGCTAGACCACTGACGCCTCGGAAGAGAAGGCAGTATGTGATAAATGACATTTTTATCTGCCCTGAATGATCGTTTTGCTCATCCACTCAGCCAGGGGATCGTTAAGGCCGCTCATTATCAGGCACATCGGACACTTTGTTTATATGGGCCTGTAGATGGTGATTGGTAGTAGTCAGCAGTTGATAGAAATGTTATTGGGATGCAGTGCGGTGCTCCGCTGACGGTAATCACCCTCGGCATTACCATGAATGGAGGGTGCTGTCTAATGGCTCCCGTGGTAAGAACAGATGGGAGACCAGACACAGGCCATGCCGGCCCGACCTCATGGCGTCAATGATCACCAAAGCAGAGCATCAGTATTATGCCTATCAATGTCATAGGATGCAATGGTGCTAACCCATTCATTCATGGATAATGATGACTCTCCTTAGGAAATAAGAGAGATGTCATAGGAAAATATGCAACAACTGACCTCTACAAAAACTGATTCTCATTTAGTATTTAGAAGACAATGGTTCATTTGAATGAATTATCTATTATTAAAATATACATAAAGGGGTTTTACAATTTCAGAAAACTCTGTACCCTAGCTGCAGTTGATTTAACCCCTTCAAGACCTTGGACGTATAGATACGTCATAGGGCGTGTCCCGGCATTTGTGCTGAGCTCGCATATTTTCAGGTATATGACAGCTGATTTGATCAACTGTCATGTGCCCCTAACAGGCGCAGGTGGAATCGCGATCCAACCAGGGCTGTTAACATGTAAAATGCCGCTGTCAATCACTGACAGAGGCATTTACTTATCGCATAAGTGTAAGTGCATCATAAGACATGCCCATTGGCTCCCCTGTCATGTGAACGTGGGGCGCCGGTGGGTTGTAATGACAGCATGGGGTCTGCAGATTACAGATCTCCTATGAACGCTCAAAAAATAAGCCCTCACACAGCCCCAGATCCCGAAAAATTGAGACGTTACTAGTCTCGGAAAATGGCACAATTTTTTTCTTCTTACAAACTTTGGATTATTTTTCACCACTTAAATAAAAAAGAACTTATACATGGTTGGTATCTGTGAACTCGTGCTGACCTGGAGAATCATAATAGCACGTTAGTTTTACCATAGAGTGAATATAGTAAAAAAAAAAAAACAGTTGTGGAATTGCAGTTTTTTTTGCAATTTCAGCGTAATTGGATTTTTTCCCCCCATTTTACAGTGCACTATATGGTAAAATCAATGGTGTAATTCAAAAGTACAACTCGTTCCGACAAAAACAAGGCCTAAGACAGCCATATTGACAGGAAAATAAAAAGGTTATGGCTCGGGGAAGAAGGGGAGCAAAAAAACAAAAATAAAAAAGGGAAAATTGCAAGGTCGTGAAGAGGTAAAAACAAAAAAAGTTCCCTGGTCCAACACTGCATCTCTGCTGCATCTCCTGAGTCTCTAATGCAGCATTGTCTTCAACGCTGACATCACATTAGTGGCACTGCAGCCAATCAAGTGGCTGATTGGCTGCAGTGCTATTATTTTGATGTCAGGGCTGCAGACAATAACAAACACCCGAAGCAGTGGGGGATACTAAGGGCAGGACCTGGTTAGGGTGGTTAAAGCGCAGTTTGTTTGTGTTTTAAAGAAACTGCAACTGAGGTTATGTAATTACCTACAGTCCTTGACTTGCAGTTAACCAATTAACTTTCAACTAAGAACTTTGTGAGAGGAGCACAAATCCTCTCTATGCCTCCTAGTACATGACCAAGATCAAATGCACCAAACTTATTACAAAAGTTTCCGTAACTGCCTCGTTTACCCGAAGCGCTCCTTGTGCTTACCGCAAACTAACACAACAACAGTCTGGTTTTCAGTTGCAGGAATTTTTGCAACAAATCTGCCGCAAGTGAGGATCCTCCAAGTGCCTCTAGTAAGGTATCCTGCTCCGCAGGAGGAGAAGCAGTGCAGCAGATGTCAGAGGTGATCCTACTGCTGGCTCACTTCTCTAGGGTTTAGAGAACGTTGCTTGATCATGAAAGAAGTGAAGCGTGAGACCTAAGCGCCGCGCTTACAGTAATCCAGGGAGTAGTGTGTTGTAGGGTCTGTACAAATAAGACATGGACAGGAAGAATGATTGTCCACAAGAGACTTGATGCAGTGTCAAAAGCTGCACAGATCCATAATCCCCTAGAACTGATATCCGAAAATTGTTTCAATCAGGTTTTTGTGGTAAGTGATTTTTTTAATTTATTTATTTATTTTATTTTTTCATATCTCATTCTTTATTACTAAAAATAAAATGATACATTTTGTAATTTTCACACTGGCCACTGGGGCCTTTTTTTTTAGACTTTTACTTTCTGTCCTTTCAGGAAGAGTTTTCAGCAGGTTCCATGTTATCAGAGGCAGGATTACACTGACAGGTAACACCCCTATACACAGCTGCTAACACAAAATCCAATTGCGATAGGCGATGTTACAGCTGACCTCCTCCTCCCTTCACAGTGACCTTTGCACAGGCTCATTAGAGAGCCCAGTACAAAAGATAAAGGCAGGGTCTTACCATTGTGGCTATGTACATGTATTGTTTCCTGAAACAGTAGAATGTTAGAGTCTTAAAAAGTCAAAGTGGCCAGTGTGAAAATTGTAAGCTTTCTATTTTGTATTTTAATAGAAATTGTGGTAAAAAAAAAAAAAAAAAAAGATTGCCAAAAAATTTGAAAAAGCATAGTTAACACAAAAACCTGATTTATTCAATAGGTAATTTCTGATGATAGCTACCCCATAAAATCAGCATTGTTTACACCAGTTTTAATATACAGAACACTGGATAAAGATGCTTTTAAAGGGGATATGTGGGACTTTAAAAAAAAGGCATGTAGTTGCTAACAGAAGCAACTACCTGTCTGTTGTATCTGGCGCCAGTCACTGACCGCTCTTGCCATAGATTCAGCTGCTCCCTGTCAACAGAGGAGCAATTTCTCTTCCTGTTGACTGGGTGGGACTACTGGTGTCATGCTGATTGACAGCCGGCTTCCCCCAATTAAGTAGTGGAGACCGGCTGTCAATCAGCATGACACCAGTAGTCCCGCCCAGTCAACAGGAAGAGAAATTGCTCCTCTGTTGACAGGGAACAGCTGAATCTCTGGCAGGAGCGGTCAATGACCGGCGATGATATTGCCGATGATAATTCTTTCTGTACATGTGCTATGCTTGGTACTGAAACACAGTTTTAAAAGTTTTTTGAGGCGCTGATACTGATGGCCTCTTTGTATATAGAAGGGTATAGGCCTTCTTAAAGGGAATTTGGCACCAGATTCTCATCTGCTCGAGAGGAAATCTTGCGCATGCTCAGCGTGATGCTGACAGGAGGCAAGAAATATGCTGATGAAGTATGGAGGCAGCGTTATCTTCTGGGCAGTGTCCTGCCCATTGCCTGGAAGAGGTCATTTACATAAACTGATAAAAACATACAGGTAAGACTCTTTTCAGCACTCTATAGCCTGTATGCCCGTATTAATAGTTTACATAGGTCAAACGTGGTGACAGATTACTTTTATCATAAGTCAAATTCGCCTAAGGGTATGTGCGCACATTCAGTATTTGCTGCAGAAAAATCGGCTGCAAATACTGATGTGTTGGCAGTAAAATTCAGCATGAAATACATGCATTTTTTACACTTTTTTATGCGTTATTTCCATTCATTAGTATGGGTAAAATCTGCAGCAAAAACGTTATAAGAATTTAAATCTGCAAGGAAAAGTTAAGGGAAGTGTGCATGAGACTTTAGGAGTCTCAATCACTTTGCTGGTACGAGGTAAACCTTCAGTTTTTGCGACAAATCTGCGCAGAAAAAAGTAACAAAAATACAACGAATCCCATTACGAAAGTCTTTTATTTGTGCTGGGAATCTGACATTGGATCCCCATTTTTGTGATTAAATGGCGCATAATCCTGAATGAATTCTGAATGTGTGAACATGGCCTTAGAGCTCTCAGATTTCGTTTCATGATTATAGGGAATCCGGGTGACAACCTCTGTGGGAGCTGAAACAGCGAACATACCAGTAGTCACCAATAAAAGAATAGTCACAGATTTCTATGTCTTGTTTCTGAAAAAATCTTTTAGTGACTCCGGTTTTTATTTTAGCTATTTCTGTATTTTTCATGTTTTGCCGAAGGTAAAATGTTAGAAGAGCTCCTGAAGCGAAGGGGGCATTGCCCTAGATTATTTTCCACCTAACTTAAAACCTAGTGTTAAACGCCTGGAGCAATTAAACAGGGGGTGAAGGTGACAGGCGGGCTTTTGTGTGGTGGGAGGCAGCAGATGTCCAATATAGCAGTCAAGTTTAATGGTTTTGGGGTAGGGAGCAGATGGTACCAAATGGAGTGGAAGGCAGGTGTCATGCTGTTAAATCATCGGCTTCCTCATCCATGCTGTGGTTTCATGCTATTCACAAAGACGTTAGTAGGGTAAGCTAGCCAAGTAACAATCTAGGTTACAGGTTAGACTCACAAGATTGTAACACTGAATCCAATTGACCTACAGAACTCATTTTTCACCCAAAAAAAGATTCCAATTTTTTTTCCCCCGAAAAAATGAATGAACTGATACTAAAATCAGTATCTCATAATTTGTTAATCGGCTTCTTATAATGAAAAAGCCCTAATGTGTTGGAAAGATAGAATAATTATATTAGGACAGGGATTGCTGTGAGTGATATTAATCTTAATGCGACGTCGAAAAGCTGCCGCAGAATACAGGAGCGAAGGAGCGAGCAAATGGATGAGATTTTAACACATTTCATACACATGCTGCAACATTATTCTGGACCTGTGATTCCTAAAAGGATTGCTCCTTTTCAGTTACATTTCTTTTCATGCTGGAGTCTGCTATAAAAAAAACAAACTAATTGTACTGACCTTCTTGTGTGTGAGTCTCCGACGCTGCTTCCGGTGTCGCTGGTTGGCTGCGAAGCTGACGTGACATTGACAGCGGCTCGGCGGCTTTAAACTCCCCTTGTAGGAGAACACACTGAGCTCAATGCCACGCTGTTAAGATGATGTCTTCCACTCAACCAATGCCAGACCCCAGGAGCACTGTCGGAGACTCGCCGGTAGGCCCAGAGAAGGTGAGTACAGCGCAGCTTGGAATTTTACAGCAAACTGCAGCCAGGGCAGAAATGTAATTCTCACTCAGCGAGTGGTAACATCAGTGAGGTCACCGGAGTTCATCTATGAACTCCAGTCACCTTACTGACATCAGCACTCGGCGCTGAAGCTGCGTTCATAAGTGAAGCTCAGTGTCACCTGGATGTTAGGCCGAGCGGTCGCATTTTATGTCACCGCTCAGCAAAGCATCCAGATGTAGCTGTTTTGGGCTCATCACGGGACAAATGGATTATCAGCCGACAGGTGAGGAGGATGTCTTTGTTTTTTTATTTTTCTTTGGATATTATTAAATGGGTAAAAGAGAATCTGTAGTTTTTATTTCAAATAAAGGACTTTACTCGGTCTGTGTCTTTACTACATTTGACTATGGAATTTGTAACGGAGGCATCTTATAGATGCCTCTCCTTTACTAACCCCTGGGCTTGATGTCTGCTGACATTACAAAGCTGACATCAACTACAATACAATTACCCCACTTGCCACTGCACCCGAACAAGTGGGAAAATCGGAGGCTAAGCACCAGAATTGGCGCATCTTATGGATGCCCCATTTGTGGGGCAGCTGAGGGCTTATGTTTTTAGTCTGAGATGTGCCAATATCCATGGCCCATTCCTAGGCAATTTATATCAGCCCACAGCTGTCTGCCTAGCCTTTGCTGGTATAGGCGGGACCCCACATCATATTTTTTTGGTGTGGGTCTCCCCTTGTTAATAACTAGTAAAGGCTAAGTAGACAGCTGTGAGCTGATATTAATAGCCTGGGAAGCTCCATGTTCATTAACCCCTTCCCAGACTATAAACATCAGCCCCCAGCAGTCGGCTTTCCCTTAGCTGGATAAGAATAATATGGGGGACCCCACAACAATTTTTTTATTCTCTCTCTCTCTCTCTCTCTCTCTCTCTCTCTCTCTCTCTCTCTCTATATATATATATATATATATACACAGTGGTGTTCAAAAGTCCTGCATAGGTGTGAAGAAAACTATATGTTTCATACTTCTGCATCTCTACAGTGAAACTGGTGGAACATATATGTTTTTGTAATCCCTCATTGTATGCCATACTCATTTTTGAATGTCCCAAGTGTATAAATTGTTATGGTATGCGCATTTTTGATAATTTTTTTTACAGCATAACCATACCTACACCAGTACAGTGTGTAGAATGGTGAACAGGTTTCTAAGTTCATTAACTTCCAATGCAAGTTCACACAGACAAATTTAACTTTTTAAGATTTATTATTTTTTATTTAATTCAGAGTCCTGAAAAGGGCCTTTAGAGTGCATCTTTAGCTTCTAATACTTTATTGGCCAGCCTTTGCTCTTGAGCACCAGCTTGCATCTCTGTGGCATTGAGTGAACAAGCTTCTGCAGATGTTCACGAGTGATGATGTGGTTCCAGGCCTGAATCAGAGCCTCAATCAACTCACTCTTGGTCCTTGGCTGTTTTCTAGATATCTCTAATGATACCTTGTGCCACAAGTTTTCAATTGGATTGAGGTCCGGGGACTGAGCTGGCCAGTCAATAGTAGCCACCTTGTTCTTTTTTTTCCATTCCGTTACTGTCTTAGCTCTGTGACAAGGAGCATTATCATCCTGGAAGATGTAATCCCCTGAAAAGAGGTGTTGAGCAGAAGGAAGCATTTTCTTATTAAGGATGTCTATGTTTTTTTTTTGTTTGCATTAACCATACCCTCCACAATATGAAGCCTTCCAACACCATTGACTGCCATACAGCCCCAGACCATTACTTTCATTACATGTTTCACAGAGAAGCTCAAACACTCTGGCTTGTACTCTTCATGTGGGAACCTTCTCACATAAGACTTACCATCATTTCCTAAAATGTAAAAAGCGCTTTCATCACTAAATAGCACTTTTTCCCACTCCTCCTTCCTCCATTTTAAATATTTCAATGCCCACAGTTTTCGCCTTTGTATGGCTTTCATCAATGGCTTCTTTCGGGCCTTGCACCCTTTCAATCCTGCTTCCAAACATCTCTTCCTAACAGTTGATGTTGCTACCTCAATATTGCACTTTTCTTGCCATTCTCGCAGAAGCTGAGGAGAGGTGAGCTTTCGATTGGCAAGGGATGTTCTTATCAGTACTCTATCCTCCCTTTTAGTTGACTTTCTGGGCCGACCAGATCTGGGCCTGTCCTGGGTAATTCCAAGTTGCTTATGTTTCTGCAAAATTCTTACGACTGTACTCTGATTACAGCCGACCTTCCTTGCGATCTGGGGTCCAGTATAACCCTCTTCATGTAGCACCACAACTCGCACACGATCCTCCGCTGACAAAAATCTGAAGGCTCCCATCATGAAACTCTACAGTATGATTCACTAGATAGACCAACAGATAAAACAAACAAACAAAGCAGCAGATGTTATGCAATGTAATGCAATGTGATTGGCTGCCATATCCAGGTTATGATTGGTCACAAGAACCTCATCTGTGATTGGATAATTTTGGATGTGAAGCTGTACAATATTTAGTTGTGCTTTCAATTACCATATTGTTGCAATAATATCAGGCAAAACTGCTTCAAAAGCTAAAAATATTACAGGGACAGAATGCAAAATTGTATTCTGAACAAAACCATATATAATATGTCATATTAGCATCGAAGATATTCGACAGAAAACGTTTAAAACTTGAAAAATCAATTTATCCTATACCTATGCAGGACTTTTGAACACCACTGTATATATATATATCTCAGTTCCTGAGATATGCCTTCTTCTTCTATGTATGTAAATCTAGTCTTGTTAGCCGTGGGGGCGTGATCATTATGAAAACTGCCACAGAGAAGAATGGGGAACCACCCCCACTTTGCTAACAAGACTAAATTTGCATACAGTGTAAAGAGGGCCATATCTCAGGAACGGAAAGGCGCAGGTACAAAAGAAAAGCAACACCAGATTCAGGAGAACAGCGGCATTTACACCAGGTAAAAAAAAAATCATATTTATGGCAAGTGACAAATCCTCTTTGATTAAATATAGGAACCCAATAATATGGATAGACAGGTGTATGTAGTCAATATATTAACAAGCACTTGTCTTCCAACCTATTTCTGCGTGGTCGGTCCGGACCCTTTGTTTCCAAGGTAACAGGAAATCCGTTTCTTAATATACAAATTTGTACACCCACTTTCGAATTGAAATCCTGGTATGGAGCAAGTGTGAGGAGAGTAGATGAGTACTAGAATAGCTTGCTGATGGAAGCATGTAATCGTGCATACAATAGCAGTCCTGGGGATCGCTGCACAATAAAAGCTCACATGCCCATGCCAGTTATTAGGGGAAAGTCTGCACTTGGCATGTTCCATTCTGCCCGCAGTCTGCGCACAACCAGCAATCAATGGGAGCCAGGCTTGATTGGCACCTGACTCCGCGATCAACCACCACTTGTGCCACCTGTGGCATCTATTGAAATTACTAGTTCAATATTTGTGGGATTTGCTGCTGCCTGTTATTTTATTCCAGGGAAGGGGATAAGAATAGATTGGGCTGTCACACAGCGGGACGGGTGATAAATGAGGATAAGACTGCTCCTGACATGGGTGATGCAGTAGCATTGAAGTGACACAGTCATAGCTATCGTATATATATATCTATATATATATATATATATATATATATATATATATATATGTGTGTGTATATATGTATATGTATGTATGTATATATATATATATATATATATATATATATATATATATATATATATATATAAGATATAACCTTAGTATCCACATTTATTAACCATATTTTAGGTGTTTTCTTGCCTTTCTGTGTTGGGTTATGGGAACGCTGGGTAACAATATGGCCGATGTTGTAGATCAGACGATTAGGGTCAGCTGGTGTAATTCAGATTTCATCTATTGGGAAGATTACCCCTAAGCAATCTTTGTCTGTCATCTTTTGTATGGAGGCCTCTATGTTATCTGGGCAGCACAGGGGATCAGCAATAGTCGAGTGATTTATGGCTTTTCTGCACCTCGCTATATTGGGCAATGATGGCTCCTGCGAAGTTCCTTTAGAATATGCTGTCAGTGTTTGATCAGTAAGGGCCTGACCCTCATCCAAGCACAGAGAGGTCACAGTGATCCAGGTCAATCAGTTTTTATCCAGGTCCAATAGGGTCATCAGTATGTAAAGAAAATTCTGCATCTCCTCTGTGTGACTGCAGACTGCTGAATCGTGACGTTATGAAATGCACTCAGTGTGAGGGCAAATGCAGACGTCCATGCGAATCAGTCCAAGATCGGACCACCCGGGCGGGACAGCATCATGTATATCTATGAAGCTCAGGTTAGGAGACCTGCAGCCAGTCTGTGCTTTGCAGTCCGATCTCGGAACGATTTGCCCAGACGTTTGAATGCGTCCTTATGATTCCACAGCATTCTCTATGCAAGTAGGTGGTCATGTGACCACATGTGTGCCATTTGCATATTGGTGGTCATATCTCCAACTTCTCTTAACAGACAAGCGAGAAATTAGACTAGTCGGCAGGTGAGCGCAAATGCGCAAATTGTGTGCATGGGGTCACATGACCATCCACTGGCACAGGCATACCTTCCACAGGCATATTTGGGAATTGTGACAGTGACTTCAGACATTTCTTTCTCAGGCTGGAAGCCCCTTTAATTGACACCTTCAGGGACGTTTTTACTTATTGAAATAGTGATATGGCTGGATAGACAACAATAGTGGCATAATTACAGAGGGGGCAGTCACCCCTGGCCCTGCTCTCTGAGGAGCCCACTCGGAACTATGCTATGGTTTAACTGTATCACGCTCCCTTTGTTATCATTCCCCCTCTGCGTCTGATGTCACTGACGCAGATACTGACAGCGGGCCCGAGTGCGAGCATTCGGAGCAGCAGGGGAACAAGGAGGAGAGGTGAGTATTGTATTTTTTTGTTATGGGGAGTGCATTATACTATATAAAGGTCTATGTGGAGTGTAGTATACTATACAGAGGCCTATGGGGAGTGTATTTTACTATATAGACGTCTATGAGGAGTGAATAATACTATATAGAGGCCTATGGGGAGTGCATTATATTATATAGAGACCTATGGAGAGTGCACTATACTCTACAGAGGACTATGGGGAGTGCATTATATTATATAGAGACCTATGGAGAGTGCATTATACTATATAGAGGACTATGGGGAGTGCATTATATTATATAGAGACCTATGGAGAGTGCATTATACTATATAGAGGACTATGGGGAGTGCATTATACTATATAGAGACCTATGGAGAGTGCATTTTACTATTTAGAGGACTATGGGGAGTGCATTATATTATATAAAGGCCTATGAGGAGTGCATTATACTGTATGAAGGCCTATGGGGAGTGCATTATAGTACATGGAGACCTATGGGAAGTGCATTATAGTATAGATGCCTATGGGGAGTGCATTATACTGTATAGAGACCTATGGGGAGTGCATTATACTATATAGAGGCCCATGGAAAGTGCATTATACTATAGAGGCCTATGAGAAGTGCATTATACTATATAGAGGCCTATGGGGAGTGCATTACATTGTATACATGCCTATGAGGAGTGAATTATACTGTATGTAGGCCTATGGGGAGTTTATTATACTATATAGAGGCCTATAGGGAGTGCATTATACTATACAGAGGCCTATGGGGAGTGCATTATACTATGGAGGCCTATGGGGAGTGCATAATACTATATCGAGACCTATGGGTAGTGCGTTATACTATATAGAGGCCTATGGGGAGGGCATTATACTGTTTCGAGACCTATGGAAAGTGCAATATACTATATAGAGTCCTATAGGGAGTGAATTATACTATATGGAAGCCTATGGGGAGTGCATTATACTAAATGGAGGCTATTTAGGGGTTATCATACAGTGAGGAGATTACAGTGAGGGGAGCCATCATGCAGTGTGCAAGGTAATGTGAGGTCTTTATAGAGTGTTGTCGCCATAATACAGTGTTGGAGCTATCAAACAGTTTGGGGGTTACTAAGGGGTCAGTATACTGTGTAGGGGGGTACTATACAGTGAGGGGGTCTTATGCTGTGTATAAGGAAGCATCTATTGTTAATGGTGAACTCAGGTTATTTTGAATGTCAAAGGAGCTCAAAGAGTGCATTATTACTTTATAGGGATCAAACTATGGGCACTGTTTTTTAAGGCATTAATATATTCTAGAGGTTTGTTCTACCATCTTGAGGGCACATAGTACCACACAGAAGGTGCACTAATAGGGACACTGCAGCAGCGGCTCAGTATTGGGGTATCAGTAGGTTGGGTAGGTTTGTGCAGGTTGGTGATAGATGGGGACGGTTCTGGAAATGTGAGAAGTCAGATGTGTCTTTGTTATATTCTCTGCAGCCGAGTCCTGGCTGCAGAAGTTGTCATGTCGGTCTGGGCCAGATGGAAAAGACTGGAAAAGTGAACAACTCCCTCAGAAAGAACATCAGCAGTAAGTCATTATATATGACTTACTGATGTAGTGTAATCTCCTATATGTTCTGCAGCTCTGGTATCTACCACTATATGGTCACCATGTGGTCGTAATATCAGTGATTTTTATCAGTAACTCCTACATCCACTATTAGGGTGTGCCACCATAGTTATAATCAGGGTTGCCTGGTTAGGGGCCCACCTAAAAGTTTTGCCCAAATCCCCCCCCCCCCCCAATCCAGGTGAAAACGTTATGATAGGTTCTCTTTGAATTCGTATATTTTGGGCTGACTTATGATCACATTAAACCTTGATGTGGTCTTAAATCAGCCTAAAGGAGCTCATGAAAAAGGGTTAAATAAAATGGATTACATAGAAATGCTCTTGCTGTGTTTTTTTGGAGTTGCACAAACAGCAAGCATTTCTTATATGCATTTATTATAGGACTTGCTCCCCTTTAAAGCGGGTGCGATTTGATAACACATGGGTCTAACATCGATCCTCTGAGCCAAGGAGAACAGATCCGGCTCACGGTCAAGTAAAATGTTCAATACTTTGTTTGAATGCCATTAAAAACAATGCAGCGTGAAAGCTCACCTGGATCAATCCCACGCTCCCTGCTGGCAGGAAAGGGTTATAGTAGTTTGTTAGAAATGTCCTGTGATAGCAGCAGCGCTCTGTTATTACACTACAGCAGCTTACAAGGGGGTAATCCCTCTAATAAAGATACCAGGGAGTTCCTCTTTATCCAGTTCTGTAATTCAGGTGATGAGCTCAGTACGACCTTCTTCATCTTTTCCTTGGTGGCTGGCATTGATCCCATTATATGACCTTTTACGTAAAGCAAGGACATAGGATCCCAGACACATCTTGGCAGGCATCCATCAGCACCATGGTCATCAAAAACTCGTACTGTCATGTTTTATTAGGTGGTAAAATGTTGGGATTTTGCAAACAGGAAATTTGATCCGACTTGTTCATTGATCATAACAGTGCTCATCATGGCATAAACGCAGAATAGGGATGCCCCAAAGATTATTTATGTACAATCAATAGATACAGTAAAAAATATAAATAAATGAATACCACCTACTTTAATATAATCACTGATGGAACAAAATTTCCCATCCTACCAAGAACTCAGACTCATTTTAAAGGGACTCTCCCCCACATCTGAGAAATCAGCATTTGAATGGATTTGCCAATGAAAAGCCTCTGTCACTCCAGCTCTATTCCCCACCTAGCCCCACCTCCCCATCCTGCTTGATTGACGGTTCCTTTGCCAGAAATCACACAGCATAGAGGCTGTCAGCCAAGTAAGAAGAGGCGTCGCTTGGTAGGGAATAGAACTGGAGTGACAGAGGCTTCGGATCTACCATAGCTCTTCAGCCTCATTTGCAAATCAATTCAACAGCTGATTTCTCGGTAATGTAGGAAAGGTTCGGCCATGTAATGGTATTGCTGGACTTGTCACTGAAAAAGCTACATGTGCGTATGAAGAGTTTGGGGGATGAAATCCTGCTGACAGAATCTCTTTAAAGAGGACCTTAATAGTAAGTTTCTTGTTTGTTTTGAAGCCATACGGTCTCATAGATATGGGCCTTTTTGTTTGGTGATAATTGTTTACATTTTCTGGTCTTTACCAAGGTGGCTTGGCTCATTGGACTCTTTGGGAGCCTGTCTTTATGCTGCTGTGCATTATTTTCCTGTGATTTACACCATCCTGGTAAAAAACAGAACATTTTGGACTAAATAGAAGGGTCCATATATCTGGAACTGGATTTAAAAAAAAAAAAATAATACTCTGGAGCAGCTGGAATAAAACTGCCTGTTTTTGACCCGTAAACATGTCCTTTTTAACAACTGCTCTAAAGGTAACGACTGCAACATGTGAATACGTCCTTACCACTGTCTTTAGGAGACCTCGTAATTTAGCTTCAAGGAACCCAGGGTGAGGAACATTGTTCCAAGATAGATTAAAGCACGGATATTATCTTACTGTTCCCCAATGGCACTGACCCATATGTAAACATAAGGGAAAAATTGTCAATGACGGACAATCCCTTTAAATATAATATTCACAGATATCCCCGTATAACATTCAGTCCTATAGTTACGATATGATAACCATCTTTCTCATGAGGCTTTCAGTCCTCTATAAATAAGTTATATGATCACAAATCATTTCCATTCAGTGAGGGACATGGGAAATCACATTTAATAAATGTCAGCTCCACTTCAAACCTAAAAAATTGGCTATGACTCCATTTTACGTTTCTAGCCTATTCATATTATCTCTCTTGCCTTGTCTCTTACCAGGAAGGTAAATATATACGAGGAATTGTTAGGTATTGTTGTCCCATTGGAAAGATCTCCCTGTGCCTACCCATGGAGTGGAATTAAAATGGTGGTCACCAGTGTGCCTGCTTAGTTATAAACCGTAAAGAAGAGCTGTTAAGAAGAAAGTCAGAGTCACCTTGTTTCTTTGAAGTCACAAGCAAACTAAAGGCCCCCATACACATTCCACTAATGTTGGCCAAACCTATGTACATCGGCAGGATCAGCTGACAGTCTAATCTGTAGGGGGCTTCTCGACTCCACCCTGCCCAAACATATCCCTGGAGTAGTTACTTAATATGAGCTCGGTGGGGGTCCACCTGTGCACTGTGAATGCTAGTTTAAGTGCAGTACCCTTAGCAGCCACTAGGCTGCTGTTTTACATCCTGTACACTGCTTAGTTCCTGCCACTTCCGGAGTGGATTACATGTGATCATGAAGGTGCCAGTTGGCGGATCTCCACCAATCTTATATGGATGACCTATGGATAGCTAAAAGATAATCCATTCTTGGAAAACCCCTTTAATGAGGTTATAGACCAAACTAGACAACCATTTTATATGTACTGGAAATCCTAAGGCTATGTCTCCACGGTCAGGATGGCCGGCGGTATCGCCGCAGCGGCAAAGCCGCTCGGCGCTAAGCCCCGCCCCCTTTCTGGGACGCGATCATGCCGGATGTGTTAGGCTACGTTCACATTTGCGTTGTGCGCCGCAGCGTCGGCGACGCAACGCACAACGCAAACAAAAACGCAGCAAAACGCACGCTAAAACGCTGCGTTTTGCGACGCATGCGTCCTTTTTGGCTGAAATTGGACGCAAAAAAAATGCAACTTGCTGCGTCCTGTGCGCCCTGACGCGTGCGCCGCAAAAAACGCATGTGTCAAAAAACGCATCACAACGCATGTCCATGCGCCCCCATGTTAAATATAGGGGCGCATGACGCATGCGGCGACACAGCGGCGCCCGACGCTGCGTCGCACAACGCTAATGTGAACTTAGCCTTAACTCTTCACATCCGGGATGATCGCTCTGTCCCATAGGGCCCTGTGATATGCCTTGCGGAGACGCTGCGTCCCCGCAAGGTGTACGGACATGCTGCGATCTGAAAAGACGCGCAGCATGTCCGTAGTCGCAGGGCCGCCGCGTGCGGGTTTCCACGCATAGTGGAGACGGGATTTCATAAAATCCCCTCCACTATGCTGGAACATCTGGACGCTGCTTGTTTGACGCTGCAGCTCTGCGCAGCGTCAAACAAGCAGCGTTTCCTGACCGTGGAAACATACCCTAAACTCTCCCCACTTCAAATGTTTAGGAAAAGAAGGATGGGACATGCTGATTTTTTACATGCCTGATCCTTGTTTGTCGTGGGAGAGAAGATACAGGTAGAGGTGTGTGCCAGCGCCACGTCTATATTGAATTGTCCTTCATTTCTGTAAGTTTACCATAAGAAAAGATTGGTATTTAAGAATTAAATGAGTTTTCCAAATATATCGATGATGATCCGGTGATGTGCTGCCTCTACAGGAGATATGTAGTATTACATGGCTAGGATTCAAATGAATAGGCAACCATGTAACACATGGTTGAATTGAGGTGACCTGAGCTGTTTCTGCTGTTTGCAGCAGCTCTGTAGTCTGACAAAGAGAGGAGGTAAATGATATCCAAACCACCCTCTATATTGTGTGTATAAGGGAGGACACTATAGTACCTGAATTTAGTAAAGTTGGACTTTATTATAGTATTCTCTCATTTTTTTTGCTTCTCTATCCTTGTCCTTATTTCTGCCTGCATTCTCCTCATTCATTATCTTCCTAAATTCACATTTTCCTCCACTGCTCCCTCCCCCACTTCCCACCCCTTCCCTTTGATGTGTCTGTACATTAGAAAGTGGATAATTAAAGATTAGGAAGTAATCATTCCCTCCTTCTGCGCAGTCCCCTCCCGGGGCCAGGCTGATAATGATGCTAATCAGGTTGGGGTGTCTGGGGCTTGTTCTCTGAGTACACTGCCGGGGAATGTGACATGAGATTATCCGAGTGGCTTGATCCAATGTGACCTCAGGATATGGACATTCCTGGTGAACACATACATGAATATAATCTTATTGCCGGAGCCTAAAATCAATTTTAAAGATGGCTGCAAGGAGCCTCCGCCAGTCTTATGGGCCAGTCAAGCTCAGTGGTGGGATTCTAGCGTATTCATGGTAATATAATCCAATCTTCATGTGCTCTTCATTATGTATTAATATATGTTCCTCCTAAAGGACGTTTCCCTCTGTAATCGAAAAAGACACGTCCTATAGAGTGTTAAAAATTCTGATCAATTTCTGAGCTATATCACTCATGCAAAGTTGGGTGACTACCAATTTGACTGGCATTCAACACGCAAAGGCTCCTGAGGGGGGAAAAAAATTACTAAATCCTAAAGTTAGGGTTTAGGAGTGGGCAAAAAATATATGGCAATTTTTTATAGAAATTATAATTTTGGCCAAATTGGTTTCAACCATCTTTCCCATGACCAAATATAAGTAAGAAACTGACGATGATCATTTTTCTAAATTTGCCAAAGGAGGACACTGATGTTTATAGAGAACCTTTTACCAGGTCAAAAGTCGCCCATTTATTCCCGTTGTACCCCTAAGTACTCTGTGTTTTGCTCTTTTATAATCTGCCAGAGATTTGGGTCTTCTTATCTAGTACTAATTTTTATGGTCTTTACTAAGGGGGTGATTTTTGCAGGGTAATTATACGGAGGAGCCTAAAGACACGCCCCCGAGGATCCTGTGAGCCACGCCCCCTTTGTAAAGAAGATAAAATTCAGCAGTAAATAAAAAGGCCCATATTTCTGGAACTGTACCACGGATTAAAAAAATAACCTAGCAAAACTCACAGGAGCAGCAGGAAATAAATAAGAGTGAATACTGTAAACTTTTGACATGATGACAGATCCTCTTTAAGAACATTTTAATCTGAAAGTGCGAGCCATTTAATCATCACATCCCTTTTCCGGTCAGTCCCCTACCGAGTTATTGCCAGCTATGTACATCATTATTTTTTCATTTTAGCAGGAAAATAAAATTCTAGCTAAATGACGTCTACTTTATTCCGCACACTTACAATTCACTTGGAAGTTTAGAAAAAGATGTAAAAACTGACAGGCATAACATGGCCTTATGGGAAATCGTGAGCTTTGAAGGCGCTCATCACCCGGTACAACGGCTGCTTGTAGAAAAATACAAGAAAACAACCGTAACTGCATGCAAAACGCACTGTACAGAAATACATTTGTCAGTGCCGTCTGCAGTCAGATCTCCTGATTCCAGATTCTTTCAGTTCTTCTTCCCTGCCTTAGAGCCTCAGTCATCATATCACAGATATGGCCTACATGAGAAATGTTAATATCAAAAACGTTCTACAATTGCAAGTGCTTTCTTTTTTCCATCCTCTGGATCTCCAATGATCCTCAGATGGTGGTTAGTTCCTTAATCTGGGTAGATGTGGCTGTGCATAGGCAGAAACCCGCCCTGTAATTCTATAGATACTGTATATACGTCCTGTTACTGTTTGATTATAACTTTCCCTAACCTTCTCTTCCTGATCACAGGTGGAGCGTGAGATTGCTATACTCAAACTTATCGAGCATCCGCATGTATTAAAGCTGCATGATGTCTACGAGAACAAGAAATATTTGTGAGTATATGCCATAAAAGTATCTATCTTATTCTACATGTTTTTCCCTTTAGCATATTTATCATAACCTTTTTTTGTATCTGTTCTTTCCTTCCTAATTAAAGGGTTTATCTCGCCTTTAAAATTGGTGACCAGTCTTGTATTTGGAATCCTAAACGATGAGCTATTCCCTGCGACCCTCTAATACACCGGCACGCTTGGATTGGGCTTGGCTGAGCATGAATGGGGAGATAGGAGTATACCCTAGCAAACATCTCAGCCTGTTGCCTTTTTCTCTAAGAACAAAAGGATTGGGCATGTTGACATTTAACATGCCCAACCCTTCTTCATCGGATATTTGTCATCAGGGAAGTGTTAGACATACCTATAAACATTACATAGCCAATTTTTGCTAAAATTGGCAGGTTGGGACACCCTTCATGTAATATGTATGGGGTAAATAAATTCGTAGTAATCAGTGGTCTTTGGAAGAGGCCCCTGACAACCGCCCCCTACCTGACCACATCTGTGGCTCTTTTCTTGAATAGCCAGACAGGTGCACCTGCTGCAAGGATGACATTGGACCATGTCGGCTAATCAGAAGAAGAGGAGCCATGGATGCCGAGAAGTAGGAGACAGTTCTCAGGGCTCCTGCCCAGCAGCCACTGATTACTAACGATGGACCAGGTCCTGCAAATTGATTAGCTCCAACTCTAATGGCCACCCTTAAGTTTCCCAAATTTATAACTGGAAACTTGTAACTGTTTTATGACAAATGTTTAAAATACACCTTGGGTAAAAGTAAAAAATATCTTGTAAATGTGGCTAAACTTTCTTTGCTTAACAAAAAAAATTGTTAAAATGCTGTATCAAACCATAGTCACAAAAACGATCATCTTCTCCATCCATGTACTTGTCTTCCTCCTGACACTTCTGGTGCCGCTTGTCTTCAGAAAACAAAGGCTTGGAAAGGTAGAAAATTCAATCTTTAATCATTTGGCCACCACCTATCTTCCCCGACTCCTAGATACACGGGAACGCTTGGCTTGGTTGAGTGCTCCTGTGTTCTCTATGAGAGCGTTGGTCAGGTCAGATCCAGACAAACATCCACCAGTGACATTTTCTGACGTGTCACTAAAATGACAGATGCGTTAAAACTATATAGAATTTCTGAATATATCAGTATAGGTTCACCAGATTTATTTCTAATGTTTAGCTTTTCTGTTCCTTTTGGCTGCCCCCTGACTTCCCTTTACACCACATTTTCTCCCTGTGCTTTCTCCAGATATTTGGTCCTGGAGCACGTTTCTGGTGGAGAACTTTTTGACTATCTGGTAAAGAAAGGACGTCTCACGCCAAAGGAAGCACGAAAATTCTTCCGTCAGATCATTTCAGCCTTGGACTTCTGTCACAGTCACTCCATCTGGTAAGCGGATTTAGACCTTTAGTCATCGGATAAAATCACTTTAAGCACGCTCTTTAGAATTTTGCGCTTTTTAGAATTTCCACAGCAGTCGTGTCCACATTTTGGCTTTCCAAATGCAAATCAACTGCGGAGCGATAGCTTAAAAACTTCTGCTACTTAGTGAGATAGCTCTATGGGATATATAAATCTCATAATCACTGTTTTTAAAGTTTTTTAAGTCTTCTGTTGTTTTCTGTCTACTTCCCTTTTTTCGCATTGTTCCCCAACTTCTCCTTCAAGGGCTTCCCATTAAATTGCTACTTTCATTTTTTTTTATATATTTTGTCTCAATATTGCGACAATTGGAAGTATACCGTCAGACATGCAAAATTGCTCCCAATGTAGCTGGTTATATTTTTTTGCAGGAATTTTGGATTGACATGAAACTATTATGATGAAATAATCAGAAATGGTTGGAGTTACGGCTTTTTTAGCGTTTCCAATAATCGGGAACGAGAGATGGTTAGAATTCTTGTTTGCCACTTATCGGGCTTGTGTATATAGGCCGGCAATCACCTGACAATTCATCGGATGATCGGATCACTCATCGGCAGCACAACGTCACGTGTATATCAACGATCATTCTGCGCTCATACCATTCTGGTTAGCCTATCTAAACCGGCCATTAGATGACTGCTAACCAGCTTGTGTATAGATGATTGTCAGCTCTTTAATGACCATTGTCAGCTTGAACAAATGGGCCCTAAAGGCCACCATAAACATTGGATGACTATCAGCCGAAGGATTCTTTGGCTGAGCGATGAGCCATCGGCAATCTCAGCCCACTAGCCCATGCTCAAGAGCACTTGCTTGGCCAAACACTCCTTGGTTCACTGAGAGCTACTGGTTGACATGTCAACTGGAGGCATATCTACTGGAGACCAATGTGATTGATAGTGCTAAATCAGACATTCTCGATTAGCAACTCCCCCCAACAATCAGTTGGCCAGCACCCCCTTACACAATAGGCCAGTAGCTGATCCCCGTTGATATCGGTGAATTTGACTGACATTAATCTAATGTGTATGGAGGCCTTACGATATTCAGTGCTCATCCCTCCTTCTTTATCAGTCATAGAGATCTGAAGCCTGAGAACCTACTTCTGGACGAGAAGAACAATATCCGAATAGCAGATTTCGGGATGGCCTCTCTGCAGGTCGGAGACAGCTTGTTGGAGACCAGTTGTGGGTAAGAAGTGAAAGTAAATTGGGAATTATATTGAACTGATCTCCTCTAGCTGCAAATTTAGAAAGTATGGAGGTAACATGAGTAGAAGACTACAGAAAATTATATGGCTCATGTAAGGACATATAGGACACGTAGGAGACCAGCTTTAGGGGACAGAAACTAAGAGACAGATACTAAGATACTTAGAGCATTAGTACTTACAGCTTTTGCATGTTCTTCTCTCCTTCAAGATCTCCACATTATGCCTGTCCAGAAGTGATCAGGGTGAGTAACTAGCAATGTAACACAGACACCTGGGTGCACTACCAATAGTAGAAGTTAGGGGGCACTGCTGGACTGTCATTTCATCATGCCTTTCTATCCATTGCAGGGTGAGAAATATGACGGCAGGAAGGCTGACATCTGGAGCTGTGGAGTCATCTTGTTCGCTTTACTTGTGGTGAGATTTTATACCTTTTCACCAATGTATATTAAAGCTACTAAAAATATGGTACCGTGCAAGAGTTTTAGACAAGTGTGGAAAAATCCTACAACTTGAGCATGCTTTCAAAAGTAGAAGTGTTAAAACAAACTACATAGCAAAAGAACAAAACTAAAATCTTAATCAAATAAACCATTTGCCTTGAATACAGCCACAGTTCTTCTAGGTACTTGATGCTTGCACGCCGTTTTTGAAGGCTCTAGGCAGGAGGTTGTCCCAAACGTTTACCGCAACCTTTAAAAAACATATGTGGTTTCTTAAAAAAGCATGAATTTCTTTAACTTGTGCTTTTTGACCACAACTCATCCGCATCATATGAACTCAGCCTTAAAAGGATGATCAGATGAAAAACTCGCCAAGGCTTCCCCAACTGTAATCTGCTTACATGGCAAGTAGTGATGAGCCAGTAGACTCGTTACTCGTTGCTCGAGTTTTCCCGAGTATGCTCTGGTGTTCTCCGAGTATCTTGGGTGTCCACGGAGATTATGTTTGAGTCGCCGAAGCTGCATGATTTGCGGCTGCTAGACAGCCTGAATACATGCAGGGATTGCCTATTTGTTAGGGAATCCTCACATGTATTCTGGCTGACTAGCAGCCGCAAATTATCCAGCTGCGGAGACACAAACATAATCTCCGAGCACACCCAAGATACTCGGAGAACACCTGGGCATGCTCGGAAATCCCAAGTAACGAGCACACTTGCTCATCACTAATGGCTAGTATTCAGTTTCCCTGCAGCACCCCCATAGGGAAAATGAGGTATTACATGTTTCTCATTAAAATACATGGGTTGTCTGTGTATTGCATGAATATGCTCTGTATTTGGACATGTGTTTTCAAAACCAAACAACCCCTTTAAAAGTGCAACATAAATTAAAAGGTCCATGTTAAGGACCCCATACACATTAGACTAACGTCGGCAAGACCAGATCGGCCGACAGTCTAATATGTGTAGGGGCTTCCAACTGTCCCCCAACAGATGATGTTGGGAGAGGTAAGGATCTGGCGTGTCTGACTTTGGACTGCCAAATCTTTTGGTCTTGTTGTTCTAAGAGGTGCGAGAGACAGCTATGTATTGTGTACGGGGCTTCTTAATGCCCCACCATCCTGACATCCCCCCAACACAAGAACGGTTGTCTTAGCTCATCACTCCTATATTGTGAAAAAGGTCATCAGGCCGGATCCTTATGCCCCCCAACATCATCTGTTAGCGGAGAGTCGAGTGGCCCCCATACATATTAGCCTGTCGGACAAATGTAGCTTAGATTAAGAGTGGAAATACTTATTTCTTATTCAGACAGATCCTTCTTTTGACTCTGCACTAGGCGAGGTCTGGGCTTCATTATGGAGAATCCTGCTGATCTATATATGAGGAGAGCGTCTGATCTTCAGAGCGTTATGTAATTATCTGCATTTACCTCTGATTGTTCTCCTGCAGGCTCCTCTGTGGACACATAACATTTCCCTACAGATTACTGCAGCACAACTCAACACTTTTATGAATACTGCTGTGGCAGGAAAAAAATGTCATAATAAAGTTTGAAAAGTTTCTGTTCTGTTTAGTTAGTTGGATATACCTTTTTTTCTCAGCATGGAATGACCTCATTATGTGTCCTGTGGAAGCCAAGAGGATTTATGGAAAGACCAGGAAGCTTACAGCACATCACAATATTAGCCCCCATAAAATGAGGCATTCACAGATCCTCAGTTATGATAATCCACTATACACAGGAGCACAACCATTGAATTGTATTGCTGCAGAGCAGATGAAAGATGCGAGATCCAGCATAAAGACCTCCCGTAATGACCATCGGCACATAGATCTCCTCCAGAATGACAAATAATGATAGACAAGGGGGATTACATTGCTACAGTCCAGGGACAAATGCAAGGATTTCAAAGAAGGAGGATCGAGTGTATTGTTATCCACAGCTGAGATAGAAAAATGCTCTTGCCACATTTTACTCACTTTGCCAACTTTCTTCATGCACATTTTTAGTCTAGTGGGTAATACCAGCACTTTGTATGGTCAAGGTTGATGAAGGACATTAAGCCACAATTGGGTGGTTACCACTTATTATGTCTGGTTGAAGATTTGACATAGTAAATGAGTTATTGAAGATTGTGGAAAGCAACAAAGTTAGGTCCAAATATCTTTTTTATTGTTTCAGTGTTGCAATCATTTTTTCCTTCAGTTGACCATGAATTACATGGTAAATTGTTTGCTGTTTGCAGGCACCACCAGGGGGCGCTCGCTGCATAGGGCTTTATTCCAGTCACCCCCTCCTAGTGGCAGAAAAAGGAATTGCATTCATTAATGGCTTCTCGTCAACTCTTTTCTGGAGAGTTTCGGGTACTAGGAACCCTCCACCGCACACACACACTTAAGGAGTCTTAGAAAACAACTAGAGAACAGTTTTGCCAAGATATTATTCATATTTGGCCATCATATGACAAAACATACATACACGGATAATTATCTTCATGATAATTCACATGAAAAGGGGTGTTCCCAGTGTGAGACATGTAATGACTGACAGTCTGCTCTCCTGATCTACATGTCTCACACTGGTAACGCATTGTTTATTTATAACAAGCTCTGGAGGCAGATTCTCGAGGAGATCTATGTCCGGCCCATAGATCTTAACAGTTCATTTACATATTAAGATAAATGTGGATTTCCCTGGAATAAGACATCGGATCGCAGATATCAGTGTGTCATTTTTATTGATCTTTCCATGACCTACATGCCCATGTAGATGGCTTAGGAGGGTAGATCCTACTGACAGATTCCCTTTAATTCTTGGCTTTTTATGGCATCACTAGAGTTTTATTCTTTTTGCACTTCAGGGTGCCCTCCCATTCGATGATGACAACCTACGGCAGCTCCTGGAGAAGGTAAAGCGAGGGGTCTTCCATATGCCACATTTTATTCCCCCTGACTGTCAGAACCTTCTATGTGGGATGATCGAGGTGGATCCTATCAAGAGACTGACGGTGAGTAATGTGGAGTGGATCACAGGCAGTGTCTTCCCCCTGACATTAATTTCAGCTGGAGACAGGGGATATTATTAGATCTTCAGCCTTGAGGACAGGTTGTTGGAGCGTAAATTAGCTAGGATGGAGATTGTGTATTACATCATTGCGTTGTCACGCTGCCATCAGCATCTCCATTCTCCATCATTAAAATTTAGCAAGACATGCAAAATGGTGCAACGTCCCGCAGCAGCTGCAGTAGCTCCCTGATGAATAGGGGATGAGAGTAATTGCAATATGTATGATATCTGGGGTCAAATTAAAGAGCAGATTGGACAAAAAAGCAGCATAGAATACCCTCATGTGATACAGATCAGACACGTGATATTGCATATATAGATAAACCGCGACAAACGATATGTTATACATAGTCTATATAGCCGGGACACAAAACCTGCCATTCTGTGAGCCCCCAGTACTCTGATTCCTCCGAGTTCAGGAACTCTCAAAAACTATCAGCTGCACTGATTCTATGGTCATCTTGACAACTTTTTTTTGCAGTGCTAATATTTTTGGTGGTTTGAGATAGCTTAGGGCATGAAAATGTGGCAATAATTGTATTAAATCCAATCTACCTAGGTCCATAATTTTTTCTAAGGATCAGAGTTCCATTTTACTAATGCAGAAATCCAAAGTCCCAATTTCTTTCCACCTACGGTAGCTAAAAATCTACAGCACCTAAGGAAATTCAGTTTACCTGCAGATACCACGAGGGGGAGCTAACTGCCCAGAAATGTACACAGCTAAGGCTACGTTCACATTTGCGTTGTGCGCCGCAGCGCACAACGCAAACAAAAACGCGGCAAAACGCACGCTAAAACGCTGCGTTTTGCGCCGCATGCGTCCTTTTTGGCCGAAAGTTGGACGCAAAAAAAATGCAACTTGAAGCGTTTCTTGCGTCCAACGCTTGCGGCCATGCGGCGCAAAACGCAGCACAACGCATGTCCATGCGCCCCCATGTTAAATATAGGGGCGCATGACGCATGCGGCGACGCTGCGGCGCCCGACGCTGCGGCGCTGACCGCAAATGTGAACGTAGCCTTACACTGAGCCCTATAATAAATCCATTTGCAGAGTGCTCCCCACAGTGTTAGAAAAAATAGTTTTATTAATAAACACAAAAGGTATTAGGAACCCCAACCCCACCGTCCAATTGTGACCCTGAGTAGAGATAAACATAAAGTTACCAGATTCAGCTCTATTTGATTTATGTGGCAATTGTATCACCGGTACTTCTACTTTGAGATTGTAATGTGCATATGCTTCAACCTCTTACATGATCAGAATAGTGTCTTTATCTTACACAGTCATGGTTGAAAGTGTTGACACCCTTGAAATTGTTCCAGAAAATGAAATATATGTTTATTTCTTTTGTATGTATTGGAATAAGACAAAAAAAAAACAAAGGGGGGAAAAGGCAAATTGGACATAAATTCATACAGAACCCCAAAAATGGGCCGGACAAAATTGTTGGCACCCTCAACTTTGGTTGCACACCCTTTGGAATAAATAACTGCAATCAATCGCTTTCTATAGCCATCAACAAGCTCTTTAAAAATACTTCTGGAACAATTTCAAGGGTGCCAGCAGTTTCGGCCATGACTGTATGGTTCAGACCAGGTGCGGCACCTTGTGCAGCGTCACCCTTAGCGCTAGCATGGATGACATACCGCAGCATGTGTTAGTTGTATGTTTTTTCCCTTGCAGTTAGAAAACATTCAGAAGCACAGCTGGTACATGTGAGTATATAAACCATGGCAGATCTCATGCTGTGTGTATGTGTGGTATTTGTAGTGCATGCATGTGGCGGAAATCTCTGAATATGAGCCAGTCATAGCTGAGAAGTGCTGTCCACGACAGATAAATAGGCGGTGCATGGGAATGATGATGAGTGGCTGTGACAGATTGCTTACTGACAGATAGATGGTTGGCAGCAGTGTGCACATATAGCACACTGACAGATGGCTGTGTGCAGGGAGGATTGTGTACATGCATGATGTTCAGAACTTTTTTTAATACAGTGGGGGCAAGAATGAACCAGAACCAGAGCAGGCAGTCCCCAGGAAGGTACAGATGGGGTCTTTGCCGTCGCTAGAGGATGTGGACCCTGATGTATTGGAAAGTATGCACTCCCTAGGCTGCTTTAGAGACCGCAACAAATTACTGCAGGACCTCTTATCTGAAGAGTAAGCGTCTACATTGGTATTTTTTTATTTGTTGCTTTATGTATAAGGGCACAGTCAGATGGCCATATTAATCAGAGTAAGATCGGAACACAGTGCGCGGACTGGCCAGCGGCTCTCCCGACCGAAGTGTGACAAATGCATGTATTTCTCTGCAGCAATCACACTCGGATCGAGAGAGCCACTGTATCATCACTGACATCCGTTTCAGGGGCTGGGCTAGTCCATGCTGTACTGTGCATGTATTGGTTGTCAATTCTCATGTGCATGAACTCACGGTGCAATATTCTCAGTGCACAGTGACAGTGCACTCCCTCACTGGCTGTGATGAGAACTGACAAGCTGGTAGGAGAGTGCACTGTCAGTGCTCATTGTAAGGAGATTTCTCGGCTTCGTTTCAGAGTGGGAATAGAGGCTGTGTCAATGACCGCAGCCTTTGCCACCTGTTCATGTCACGTTTGAATATCCAAGCATGCACTGTGGATTCATCAAAACAGAAATAGTTAAAAAAATAAAAATAAATAAAGCAGTTAGATTAGAGAGGGGAGCATAGGGACTTTTTAATTAAACCATGTTAGAAGAATGATTATATTATTAAAATAAATAGATAGATATTTAGGATGAAAATGGATATTAGTTTTGGACCACCCCTTTAAAATCCACCATGGCAAGGACTAAAATTGGGTGGTAATATATCTTTATGGTGATCAGAGCTCTAAATCTCCTGCACATAGATCCAAAGATGACCTGTCATTGGGTTTTTTTAAATAAAACTCAGTAGCTCCTCCAATCGCTTCTGCGCCACTGATTTGTTCTGTGCCCCTTTATTCTAAAAGCTATGCCCCTCTCAAATAAAGGTGCACATTTTCCCTTCAACCAGCTGAGTGTACTTTTCTGTGGATGTGAATGTGTCTTGATTGACCATCTTCAGGGCACAAAAAGCAAGCGCCCACAGAGGAGTTCGGTGGTATACTCTCAGTTGGCTAAAGGGTACATTTTCACCATTATTACTGGGGGTCAGCATACCTTTAGAATGGAGGGGCGCAGAAGTAAAAGGAAAACTGTTCCAGAATCAGTGGAGCAGCAGCAATTTAAGGGGATACTCAGTTTAAATAAAATAAATCCGGTGAAAGGTCCTCTTTAACATTTTATATTTTTATTACCTTTTGCCACCACTAGAGGGAGCTTAGTATATACATTTAAAAGGCTTTTCCACAATTAGGACCCCCTGCTCCCTCACCGATCAGCTGATTCAAGCTCCGGCAGAGGACGGATGTAATCAGTGATAAGAGCGAAGCGTCACTGCTCTGCTACATGTTTAGTGGTCGCTTCCTGGTACTGCGGACAAGCTACTATTCATTTCAATAGGATCCGTTCCATTGATTTGTATTGGCGCTGATTTTCAGTACCCTGGAGCAGGCACTCACCAGTCTGACGGAGCGTTGATGGAGCAAAGTGATGCCAGAGAAATGCAAATAGAACTATGATATTTACCATTACACAAGGACGTGCAGCCGTCCAACTATCAGTGTCAATTCCTCTGCACGTCTTTGGCCGCCATACCTCTTAGAGAATAAAAGATTTAATTATGGCGAAAAGCCCCAAATCAGCAGATTCTTCTGATAATGAGAAACAAGAGCTGGACTTTGTGTAAACCACTTCTTGCTTAATATTCAGAGAGAACCAGGAGAAGATGATTTATTTCTTGTTATTGGATCGTAAGGAGAGGTATCCCAGCCAAGAAGATGAAGACCTCCCTCCAAGAGCGGACATCGGTAAAGTATCTGCCCCCTACTTCCATCACTTCGCATGCATTTTATTCTGATCACGTTACACTTCTTGGTCATTATCGTAATCTTTTACAGACCCACCTAGAAAAAGAGTCGACTCTCCGATGCTGACCCGTCACGGGAAGAGAAGGCCAGAGAGAAAATCTATGGAAGTGCTTAGTGGTACAGATGGCGGCTCCCCGGTCCCCGCACGCAGAGCCATTGAGATGGCACAGCATGGGCAGAGGTACATCTCATCTCTAGTTTTATAAGCCTCTTTGAGAATTTCAAAAGGAACTCGTTATGTTATTACTAATCTCCCTGACCCTGCCATACATATGGCCGAACTAACATCTGTCCTAACTGGGAATTGGGAGTAAGACCACCACAGACTCAGGATATGGAGCCACCTAATGTCTATGGTCTACCCACAGGATAAATGTAGGATTGCTGAAGGTCTAACTTCTGGGATGACATCTTTCACAAGTCCCAAAGTACCCCATGTAAATGGAGCACTAGTGAGCATGTGTGACCACTGCTTTATCCAGGGGGACACTTTGGGATCTTGTGATTTATGGGGGTTTCATTGGTTAGACCCACAGCAATCATATATTTATCACATATCATGTGGAAAAGTGACATGTTGTTCATGGGACACCCCCTTTAAGTTACAATTCAGGTTATCCTCCTAGTGAAGGAGAGAAAGCTACAAAAATACAGTGGACTTGTCAAGACTTGGATGCATTTGCCCCATTGTATTGGAAATCCAGCTGGCAATGAATGAGAAATGAGTTGTCCTCATGTTAATTCCAGGTCGCGGTCTATCAGTGGTGCTTCTTCAGGACTTTCCACCAGCCCCATCAGCAGTCCCAGGGTAAGTGGTCCTTTCTCCATTTCTCTACCCCTTACTTATTCCCCTGCCTTCTCCCACTTTCACCCCTTCTTTAGTATCCAGGGCTGTTATCCCACATACAACTATTCTTTCATATAACTGCACAATCACTATAACTTGCTAATAATGGGAGGCATTCTTTTGTTAACCCTGTTTGTGCCAGTCATCCTTAATACATGCCTTTGGTGTAATATATATGTATAACGCTATATCTTATGTATACGGTGGGCACACAAATGCTGCTTGAGTTACTGAGCTGAGCGGTCATAAAGGTATAACACTGTGTTTAAAAGTAACATAACCGTTCAGTCCTCACTGAATAATAACATCAAACCTGACCATCACATATCTATGGAGAAATGGCAAAAACAACAGAATCTATAAAATATATGACATTGGGCTCATTTTAGGCAGTTTTTGTTTACAATTTCACTTAGTAAATTGATATTTTATTCATAAAAGAATGACATAAAAATCATTTCTCAGTAACTCAAGTCAATTCCACATGTTGTGCGTATTTGTGTAATTTCTGTGTCACATGGATAATAGCAGAAAATGGTTGATATGAACACTAGCTGGGCACCCCTCCATTTAGGTTAGGGCCCCATGGTGACTTTTCATGGCCTCAAAACGGACAGAAAACATGTAAACTTGCAAAGTCCAAACAATATGTTATAAAAATATCATGTTTATTAAAGGAAATACATGTATACAAATGTGAAAAAATAAGAATAAAAGGCAGATAGATCAGATTAGCTAGACATGGTGGACATGCCTATCCCAAAAATATAGAGGAAAGGAGGTGGTAAATAGAATAATATCACTAATGATGCAGTAGAATAAATAATCGAATACTAATAGGTGGATAGATGTTTGTCTAACCACAAAAACTGCATGATTAGAAACACCAGGAAAAAATACTTCAATCATAAATAATATTACTTGACGACATACTGTCAAAGCCATAGACCGTACCACTAAACCCCAAACAGACACTCGAAATGTGTTTCGCTGATAACATAGCTTCATCAGGAGGTGGGAATGAATGAAAACTGGAGATGTATGTAATATCCGGTCACACTCCCAGCCACATGTGACGATGGCGGCACACAGCACCTGAGCGCTAGGCTGTCGCACACAACCATGCATAATGTAAGCACGCAGGCACTTAGATTGTCACTCTTCTTATTGTTAGAAACACTACGGGAACATGCAAGTGGCAGTAATACCATAACTTTACGAGGAATTGCAGTCAACCAGAAGTCACTGTGGTGCCCTAGTCTTAAAAACCAAGGCACAGTCTACATAGCAAATCTTGCTCCGCACAGCCCTTTCTTCTTCCCTGGAGGAATTGCTTCCATATTACAGGATCTAATGTAATAGATCCCAATGTTTGTATCATGCGGATCCCTGAGCATAACCTTCTTCTGCCTCTCTATAAAATCAGGGGCGTATGGAGATACAATATAAGCCCATGGCAGACTATAACATTTGGATAACACACTTATTTAAAGTTTGCCCCTGTCTCCCCGCGTCATCTTCACCTATGACATGTAACTAGGTAACAGGGCAATTTTATTCCAAATGATTTTTCCTATAATACATATCATTCCTATTTGGAGTGAAGTCTCCTGAGCTACTGAAATGATAATAATATTCCACATGGTATTCTACTGACTCTTCACTAGGTACACAATATTCCAAGTATTCCACTTTACACTCCATCTGGGATGCCTAGCTAATATTCATGTCTGTTTAAATGACAACTATCCATGTTTCTGATTTTTATATGTTACTGTTCTAATTGCGCTCTATGTAGTTCAGCATACGCTTCCATTATGACATCACATTTGTGCATTGCAGCATAATCTTAGTAATCCTCCTTACTTATTCCTCTAGATACTCCCAGCCATATTTACCAGTTACAGTGTGATAGCCAGTGGCAGCGACAGAGGTCATATTTTCCATATGTATAATATGCAATACATCTAATGTGAGGCAGATACATAATTTGGAAAAAAAAGTAATTACAAAAATAAAATAAACAAAAAGTTTTGGACACTTTTGAAAATGTAGCAGTTTTCTAAAAAGTCTTTTGCTGATGTAGAGTCTGTATAACTCCTTCACATAGCTGGTTGTCCTAATGCTTCTGGTACAGATCTGAAAACACACTACTTTGGGATCTGTCAGCTCTCTGCTCACCCCCTCTCTTCTTTTAGTTCATACCTCGGATTAAAATCCAAAAGGTGTTTTCACAACAGAAAAGTGTAGCTGTGTTTATGGCATTGTTGCTGAAGATCTACAGCACATTCTAGGGAGAAGCCCATTAAGTGAGATCAATCCTTGTAGCGTGAGACCGATACACTGTAAGTGAGATGTCACTAATATATCTGCAGTGGAAAACATTTTTTCATTATAAGAGAAGGAGATTGTAGAAATCCTGTTCACATGCATGGGATGTGGATTGTATAGAGATTTAAATTAGTTACATTTGTCATGCAAACATAGCCTTAAAGATAGCAGAGGGGAGAGAAGAAGGGAGTACACATTACAATGTGGAGAAGGAAGAAGCATCCAAGTTTTGATGGAGGGCAGGTCACACAGGCTGTAGATAGGGAAGAAAGCACAAAGGATGCTGATGTAGGAGAGATCCCATAGACTGTGTATGAGTGTGGAGAGCAGAGAAGTGATGGAGAATCTGCAGTGCAAGGAAGGAGGGGAATACAGCATCAATGCAAGGGAGAAGAGATCCCTCGTGGACTGTAGAAAGGAACGGCAGTACAGGGTAAAGCTGTGCTTGTACATAAGAGCTAGTGAAGGCAGCAGATGTCATATCTAACATGGATTACATGCTGCAAGAGAAAGGCTAAAACTAGGAGCCATGTACAAACTGCATCATGTCAATGGCCTTTAAATGAATGAAAGGGAAATTGCTGCCTGAAACTTAGTGCCACTTTTTTAGCTGTGAGTGACCACTAATAGATGCAAAATCCTTCTTTTCTTTGCCAGATATGTCCATAGGCGTTTTCTAGGTTTAATCTCCGACTCCCTCTTTACCTGTCTGGGTTGATTTCCCATATTTAGCTGCGGACTAGGTTTGACATCAGATTAGAAGAGGAGTGCATGTGAAGCAAATATTGTTTATTAATTTTTTACATGCAGCAAACCATTTTTTGGTCGATCGATAACTATGAAAATCTAACCTCCAGATTCTCTTGTGTACAAGGGCTTAGATCAGTCATGTCCATGTCCTCGTATTCACCAGTTTCGGACTGTAGCAAAGTGAATCTACCAGTGTAAGCCGTTGGGGATAATATGATGCATTTAGAGCGCACAGTATGGAGGATTGCTAATATTATCCATACCTGTGATTATCTTGTAACGGTGTGGCGGGTAATTTGGCTGATGGCTTTCTCATTGCTGCGGGAACGCTCTCTTGCTTTCGCTGGTTTTGGGGTGCTGCTTCTAACGTGCATGTCTTTTTTTTTTCTTTTCTTCATTCTCATTGTGGCTGCTGTCATTCCTACCATTGACCCTTTGTACCCCTAATTGACAAATTATGGTTCCTCCTCCCATGGCTGCTTTGCTTCAACGTTTCTATTTGTGACCCGCTAAATCTATCAATCTGCGTCTTCTTCCCTGTTGCTTTCAAATTCCCTTATTTTTCCCTGGTTGCTTCGGTTTCTCCCTTTGATAAATGTCTGCACTTATTTTCCCATTATTTTTCATGTTTCACTTCTGCCTCCTGCTGTTTGTCCTTTATCTCCTCTCCATATTACGCTCTTATTTACGTGCCCATGTCTTTACGACTGTGTTTCTGCTTCTTTCAATGTCCTGTTGTGGGTTCTTTGGCATGCTTTTTCTTCTGTGCCTTCCTCTCTTTGCTTTTACCTCTTGCCTTCCTTACTACGTTTTCTCTCACAGCCGATAAGGAGGTTTTTTGCCCTTCCCCAGTCTTCTACCCCATCTTCTTCCCCACATACCACACCGACTTCTGACTCTGCAGGGCATAGTGATTGCAGTCTTACTCATCCCAAAACCCACACCTTCCCGCCCAAGCCCAGAACTTCGGAGAAGCCCCTTCAGACGACTCGCTCCAATCCCCTCCCTGCAGCAAATAACTCTAGTGTCCCATCGAGGGCTCCAAACTCTCCTGCTGGGCATAATGCGTGCAGAACGTCAAACAAATTGCCAGCATCTGATCTGGCCCCCAAATCTGTGCCCCTTATACAGGTTACCCCTCATCCGTCACCCCGTGGCAGCCCCCTCCCTACTCCCAAGGGAACGCCTGTACACACGCCCAAGGAAAGTCCAGCGGGCACCCCTTCCCCTACCCCTCCATCCAGCCCAAGTATTGGTGGAATGCCATGGAGGACAAGACTGAATTCGATCAAGAACAATTTCCTGGGGTCACCGAGATTCCATCGCCGCAAACTTCAAGGTGAGAAAGAACGAGTGCAACCAAAGAGTGCGTGACTGATGCAAGTGCTGGGAGACCAAGTCTCCTTAGACTTTGGGATAATGACAGATAGAAAATGTTTTGGTCAAGTCCTTAATCTGAAGAGCAGATTTAGCTGTCCCTGTGTCTGCAAATTTCATCGAGGGCTACTTCTCTCTGACAAAAACAATGGCTTTCCCAGATCAAGGAGTCATTTGTCATTCTGAACCCAAAGAGGCGCTATTTTATTAATCATAGGAAGACATTAAAGGGCCATTCCCTTGTCAGCCATTGACGGCTGAGAGGCGATTACCGGTGTCCATGTACCGGTTACAGGGGGGTGGGAGTCTGGAAACATTGGTACAGACTGTGCACACTGTCAACTGCAATATGGAAACAGCATCGATCAGCCCATCCCATAGTCCTGACCATGTGTGGAGGGTATGTAGCCAAAATATGGAGGACTGAGCGATAACTTCTTACACTACTAGCACAGTATATAGGGACAGCTAAAGTGGCTCCTCATAATTCAACCTCGGGACTCCTTGTTAATCTGAGCTTTGACTGCAATTGCATGTGTTTTTCTTTACATTTTATGGAATTAAAAGTCTCTCTGTTGTTATGGAACAGTAATATTTAAAGGGATTTCCACTACTTTAACATTGATGACCTATCTTTAGGACAGAGCAACAATGTCTGATCAGTGAGGGTGCGACACCTGCCACCCCCGCCGATCTGATCTGCAGCTGTTCTAGGTGCCAACAGTGGCCGGAAGTGCTCAGTTAGCTGCTCCATCTAGTGGTTGTGGCCATGTACTGCACTTCTGCCTTTATTGATTTCAACAAGATGTGTATGTGAATTATCTGGCCGCAGCCACCATCAGTAGACGGAGCAGCTCCGTAACTAAACTAAAACAGCTGATTGGCGGGGTGTCGGATGTTGCACCCACACTGATCAGACATTGATGACCCATCCTAAGGATAGGTCATCATTGTTAAAGTAGTGGACAACCTCATTAATGATGACTTGTCTCTATACTCCTGCTACATCAGTTTTGGTAAATATTTGCATTCACCATAAAATATTGTGTCATTCTGTGTTGTTCCCCTGTTCTTGCCTTGGGACAACTAGATGTGACTACTCCTTATGTGAATTAAAGGGGCTGTCCGGTCTAAATTGATAAGTCTGCTGTCACTCTGTGTGACTGCAGACGCATGAGTCCCTTGAGCACACGTAATGTGTGATGCAAGATTTCGCTGGATTCTGAGCTTGGACTGGCAGGTACGTATGCTTTATGCATACCCCTGGCCAGAACCCGACCAGTGGCTGCGGCTTCGCTCCATACACTTGTATTAAGCAAGGCCGTGCCCACTGGACAGCTGCGTCACTAGACGGGATGCAGCCTCACTCCATACACTAGACGGGGTGCAGCCTCACTCAATACACTTGTATTAAGCAAGGCCATGCCCACTGGACGGTCGCATCACTAGACGGGGTGCAGCTTCACTCCATACACTTGTATTAAGCAAGGCCGTGCCCACTAGACAGCTGCGTCACTAGACGGGGTGCAGCCTCACTCAATACACTTGTATTAAGCAAGGCCGTGCCCACTGGACAGCTGCATCACTAGACGGGGTTCAGCCTCACTCAATACCCTTGTATTAAGCAAGGCCGTGCTCACTGGACGGTCGCATCACTAGACGGGGTTCAGCCTCACTCAGTACACTTGTATTAAGCAAGGCCGTGCTCACTGGACAGCTGCGTCACTAGACGGGGTGCAGCCTCACTCCATACACTAGACGGGGTGCAGCCTCACTCAATACACTTGTATTAAGCAAGGCCATGCCCACTGGACGGTCGCATCACTAGACTGGGTGCAGCCTCACTCAATACACTTGTATTAAGCAAGGCCGTGCCCACTGGACGGTCGCATCACTAGACGGGGTGCAGCTTCACTCCATACACTTGTATTAAGCAAGGCCGTGCCCACTGGACACCTGCTTCACTAGACGGGGTGCAGCCTTACTCAATACACTTGTATGGAGCGAGGCCGTGCCCACTGGATGGTCGCTTCACTAGACGGGGTGCAGCCTCACTCAATACACTTGTATTAAGCAAGGCCGTGCCCACTGGACACCTGCATCACTAGACGGGGTTCAGCCTCACTCAATACCCTTGTATTAAGCAAGGCCGTGCTCACTGGACGGTCGCATCACTAGACGGGGTGCAGCCTCACTCAATACACTTGTATTAAGCAAGGCCGTGCCCACTGGACAGCTGCATCACTAGACGGGGTGCAGCCTCACTCAATACACTTGTATGAAGCAAGGCCGTGCCCACTGGACAGCTGCATCACTAGACGGGGTTCAGCCTCACTCAATACACTTGTATGAAGCAAGGCCGTGCCCACTGGACAGCTGCGTCACTAGACGGGGTTCAGCCTCACTCAATACACTTGTATGAAGCAAGGCCGTGCCCACTAGACAGCTGCGTCACTAGACGGGGTTCAGCCTCACTCAATACACTTGTATTAAGCAAGGCCGTGCCCACTGGACAGCTGCGTCACTAGACGGGGTGCAGCCTCACTCAATACACTTGTATGAAGCAAGGCCATGCCCACTGGACAGCTGCGTCACTAGACGGGGTGCAACTTCACTCAATACACTTGTATTAAGCAAGGCCGTGCCCACTGGACAGCTGCGTCACTAGACGGGGTGCAACTTCACTCAATACACTTGTATTAAGCAAGGCCGTGCCCACTGGACAGCTGCGTCACTAGACGGGGTGCAGCCTCACTCAATACACTTGTATGAAGCAAGGCCATGCCCACTGGACAGCTGCGTCACTAGACGGGGTGCAACTTCACTCAATACACTTGTATTAAGCAAGGCCGTGCCCACTGGACAGCTGCGTCACTAGACGGGGTGCAACTTCACTCAATACACTTGTATTAAGCAAGGCCGTGCCCACTGGACAGCTGCATCACTAGACGGGGTGCAGCCTCACTCCATACACTTGTATTAAGCAAGGCCGTGCCCACTGGACAGCTGCGTCACTAGACGGGGTGCAGCTTCACTCAATACACTTGTATTAAGCAAGGCCGTGCCCACTGGACAGCTGCGTCACTAGATGGGGTTCAGCCTCACTCAATACACTTGTATTAAGCAAGGCCGTGCCCACTGGACAGCTGCATCACTAGACGGGGTTCAGCCTCACTCAATACACTTGTATTAAGCAAGGCCGTGCCCACTGGACAGCTGCGTCACTAGACGGGGTGCAACTTCACTCAATACACTTGTATTAAGCAAGGCCATGCCCACTGGACAGCTGCATCACTAGACGGGGTTCAGCCTCACTCAATACACTTGTATTAAGCAAGGCCGTGCCCACTGGACAGCTGCGTCACTAGAAGGGGTGCAGCCTCACTCAATACACTTGTATTAAGCGAGGCCGTGCCCACTGGACGAGTTTCGACCAGACATATGCATAACGCATACGCATTTGCCGGTCCCGGCTAAGAAACCTTCGAATCCTTGCAGCGCACAGTGCATGCACTAGGGGGGATTCATAAGTCTGCAGTCACACAGAGTAACTACAGACTTATCAATTTAGACCGGACAACCCCTTTAAGTGTATCCTTATATAATCTGATACAGTCCAGTCAGTGCTAACAATATCAGATTGTGTAGGAACATGCCCCATTGACAAATATGAATCATTAACACCCAGTTGTCCATTAATTCAACAATTCCATGAGGAGTTACAGAGGGACTGCACAATGTAGAATTGTTATTGGGAGCATTGGCTAAGTCAATAGAAGCGATTACTGATTCATTTCTTTATATGCTGATAATTCTTTCCTACAAAGAATCTTGCATGGTGACAAGGGAAAGATGCTTGGTTGGTGTTAAAAATAATAGGTAACTGAATGAGCAACTACGGTATTAATATTAACTCCTTCATATGTGTTCAGTCCCCACAGCAGATGAAATGAGCAACTTGACACCGGAATCATCTCCAGAGTGAGTACTGTCTTGTGCCCCCAAATTACTCCTGACCCAATTATTAGCGATAGTGATGATGGAAATGTCCATCAGATCTTCTACAATGATTCCTTCAAATCCACAGGTCCAGAGACAGACTTGTACCCGAATAGCATAGCCATTCCCCTCTATAGACCTAAACATAGACATGGGAGGTTTAAACTTATATGAAAGGTTATTTACTTTCCAACGAAACCAACCTCCATGATAGAAATCCAACCCATCATTATTTGAAATGGCAATTATTAAATGCACGAGTCCATTGTGATGTTATATTGAATGGTTATTAGTGGGTTTGATAAAGGAGTGGTGAAATGTGTCCTGAGATGACCTTACAATTTCCTGATACCCTGAGGGTTCCTAAGAACTTGGTTAGACGTTTCATTTTTAGGTTAAATGGTCACTGTAGTTTCAACAAACTTGGTCAAAATCAATAGTACAAGCGAATATAAGAAACTTAGTAATATATGTTGTCAGACAAAAATGCTTCTTTCCCTCTCCATGCCTCCTGAGTTCATCATCCACTCTGAAAAACTGCTCAGATATTTCTTGCTCAGAGAAGGATGGACTGACAGCACAGTGAGCACATAGAAAACTACAGCAGGGGTGGGAGGAGAGAGGACAGCTCAGCACAGTGAGCGACAAGCAGACACAGGCAGATTGAACTGCAGCTTTCAGGGCCTAAATATTTCATTTCACTGCTGGATTCACAGCCACACAGCTCAGTACTGCTGCATAATGTTTCCCAAGCTATCACTTCTTCAGTCTGTCAGCTGTAGAAAATGAAGAGCAATAATTCAACTATCTGTGTGTGCAGTGTGTTAGGCCGGAGTCACACTACAGCGAGATACGGCCGAGTCTCGCAGGTTAAAAACAAGTTCTGGCGCCGGCACTTCGGAGCGGAGCGTGCGGCTCCATGTATTGCTGTGCGGCCGCACGCTCTGCTCTGGAGTGCTGGTGCCAGAGCTTGGTTTTAACCTGCGAGACTCGGCCGTATCTCGCTGTGTGTGATCCCGGCCTTAGAGACTTCATAGCAGCTAGTCTCCCCCCACTAGCTCAGAGACAACTTAATATTAGAGATGGAATCTGCGTAGGAGAAACTGGTGATAAGTGCTGAAAACAAGTCCTATAAAGTCCAGAAATAGTGTTATTCCTCATGTACACACACAGCTTATTGTGAAAAATTACCGGAAGCTACAGGTACACTTTCATTCACACGAGATGGAGTTACTGCACTCTTTGAACATGTGCACACATTGAGTATACATAGAAGATTTCTCTGAAGCAAAAACTAGAGTTTGGCAGGAAAAAATGTGCATAAATTACGTGCACTTATTGCTGCTTGCATTTATTTATGAGTTTTTACATGCGTTTTTTTTTTTTCCATTTTATTCAAATGGGTAAAAACGTGGCAAAAGCTCTGAAAGAATTGACCCACTGCAGATTTGGAAAAAACAAACACTTTATGGTTCAAATCTGCAAGGAAAAAACTAAGCAGCATGTGCAGGAGATTTCAGAATCTCATTCATTTTACTGGTACTGTAAAACGCTGCGGTTTTTTTTGTTCAACAAAAACATGCAAAAATATTTTGACAAAAATGCAATGTGTGTAAGCTCTTAATCAGTATGGAAATGTACATTTCATGTAGAATTTCAGATCCGCAGCTTGTCCAATATTGTCGCAGATTTCACCATTAGTGTTGTAACATGTGGATTTTGCCACACATTCACTGCTGAATTTTCATGTATATGTGGACTTACCATTGCTATAGAGAATAGAGATCAGTACTAGTGATGAGCGAGTGTCCTCGGATAAGGTGTTATCTGAGCATGCTCGCGTGCTAGTACAGTGTCTTTAGCGTGCTCGAATACTATGCACGCACATAACACACACGCACAGTCAGCACACTTAGTTTTTTATTTCTTCTGAATCACATATTGTTTCCTTTTTCCCCCCTATCATTTTTTATGTGATTTCATCCCAGACTGGCCAAGAAGTCTTGGTTTGGTAACTTCCTTACATTGGAGAAAGAGGATCAGATCTTTGTGGTAATTAAGGACAAGCCTTTAAGCTCCATTAAAGCGGACATCGTACAAGCCTTTCTATCGGTAAGACTATATTTATTATTAATCCACTGTTTCCTATGAGCCATTGATCCCTGTGGTCATATGATTTCTTAGCTGTAGCCAGAGTCCCCCTTATCCATCCATTTTCAATGTGTCTTCTGTAGATCCCAAGTCTCAGTCACAGTGTGATATCACAAACCAGTTTCCGGGCTGAGTACAAGTCCACAGGGGGTCCGTCTGTCTTCCAGAAGCCAGTGAAGTTTCAAGTGGATATTACATATACAGAAGGTGGAGAGAAGCAGAAGGACTGCGGGATTTACTCAGTCACCTTCACTCTCCTATCAGGTATCACTGGCGCGCTCCCATCTATTACCCTTACTGCCCACCTTTTATGTGTCCATCCCCCATATGTCAGAACACCCAAATTGTAAAATCATTCATATTATCAGAATTTTTGTGTAAAATTCTTTGTTCGTAATAGGAGATTACATATACATGTCACAGTACATGGGTGATAAATACAGTGATGTCGCAGTACAAGGATAATAAATACAGTGATGTCACAGTACAGGGATGATAAATACAGTGATGTCACACTACAAGGATGATAAATACAGTGATGTCACAGTACAGGGATGATAAATACAGTGATGTCACAGTACAGGGATGATAAATACAGTGATGTCACAGTACAGGGATAATGTGCACAGTGATGTCACAGTACAGGGATAATAAACCCAGTGATGTCACAGTACAGGGATAATACACACAGTGATGTCACAGTACAGGGATAACAAACACAGTGATGTCACAGTACAGGGATAATAAACACAGTGATGTCACAGTACAGGGATAATGTGCACAGTGATGTCACAGTACAGGGATAATACACACAGTGATGTCACAGTACAGGGATGATAAATACAGTGATGTCACAGTACAGGGATAATGTGCACAGTGATGTCACAGTACAGGGATAATAAACCCAGTGATGTCACAGTACAGGGATAATAAATACAGTGATGTCACAGTACAGGGATGATAAATACAGTGATGTCACAGTACAAGGATGATAAATACAGTGATGTCACAGTACAGGGATGATAAATACAGTGATGTCACAGTACAGGGATGATAAATACAGTGATGTCACACTACAAGGATGATAAATACAGTGATGTCACAGTACAGGGATGATAAATACAGTGATGTCACAGTACAGGGATGATAAATACAGTGATGTCACAGTACAGGGATAATGTGCACAGTGATGTCACAGTACAGGGATAATAAACCCAGTGATGTCACAGTACAGGGATAATACACACAGTGATGTCACAGTACAGGGATAATAAACACAGTGATGTCACAGTACAGGGATAATGTGCACAGTGATGTCACAGTACAGGGATAATACACACAGTGATGTCATAGTACAGGGATAATGTGCACAGTGATGTCACAGTACAGGGATAATGAATACAGTGATGTCACAGTACAGGGATGATAAATACAGTGATGTCACAGTACAAGGATGATAAATACAGTGATGTCACAGTACAGGGATGATAAATACAGTGATGTCACAGTACAGGGATAATAAATACAGTGATGTCACAGTACAGGGATGATAAATACAGTGATGTCACAGTACAGGGATGATAAATACAGTGATGTCACAGTACAGGGATAATAAATACAGTGATGTCACAGTACAGGGATGATAAATACAGTGATGTCACAGTACAGGGATGATAAATACAGTGATGTCACAGTACAGGGATAATAAATACAGTGATGTCACAGTACAGGGATAATGTGCACAGTGATGTCACAGTACAGGGATAACGTGCACAGTGATGTCACAGTACAGGGATAATAAACCCAGTGATGTCACAGTACAGGGATAATACACACAGTGATGTCACAGTACAGGGATAACGTGCACAGTGATGTCACAGTACAGGGATAATAAACCCAGTGATGTCACAGTACAGGGATAATAAACACAGTGATGTCACAGTACAGGGATAATAAACCCAGTGATGTCACAGTACAGGGATAATGTGCACAGAGATGTCACAGTACAGAAATAATAAACATAGTGATGTCACAGTACAGGGATAATGTGCACAGTGATGTCACAGTACAGGGATAATGTACACAGTGATGTCACAGTACAGTGATAATGTGCACAGTGATGTCACAGTACAGGGATAATAAATATAGTAATGTTACAGTACAGGGATAATAAACCCAGTGATGTCACAGTACAGGAATAATACACACAGTGATGTCACAGTACAGGGATAATGTGCACAGTGATGTCACAGTAGAGGTATAATGTGCACAGTGATGTCACAGTACAGGGATGATAAACACAGTGATGTCACAGTACAGAGATAATAAATATAGTAATGTTACAGTACAGGGATAATAAACACAGTGATGTCACAGTACAGGGATAATACGCACAGTGATGTCACAGTACAGGGATAATACACACAGTGATGTCACAGTACAGGGATAATACACACAGTGATGTCACAGTACAGGGATAACGTGCACAGTGATGTCACAGTACAGGGATAATAAACCCAGTGATGTCACAGTACAGGGATAATAAACCCAGTGATGTCACAGTACAGGGATAATAAACACAGTGATGTCACTGTACAGGGATAATAAACACAGAGATGTCACAGTACAGGGATAATAAACACAGTGATGTCACAGTACAGGGATAATAAACACAGTGATGTCACAGTACAGGGATAATGTGCATAGTGATGTCACAGTACAGGGATAATAAACCCAGTGATGTCACAGTACAGGGATAATACACACAGTGATGTCACAGTACAGGGATAATAAACACAGTGATGTCACAGTACAGGGATAATAAACACAGTGATGTCAAAATACAGGGATAATGTGCACAGTGATGTCACAGTACAGGGATAATACTCACAGTGATGTCACAGTACAGGGATAATACACACAGTGATGTCACAGTACAGGGATAATACACACAGTGATGTCACAGTACAGGAATAACGTGCACAGTGATGTCACAGTACAGGGATAATAAACCCAGTGATGTCACAGTACAGGGATAATGTGCACAGAGATGTCACAGTACAGAAATAATAAACATAGTGATGTCACAGTACAGGGATAACGTGCACAGTGATGTCACAGTACAGGGATAATGTACACAGCGATGTCACAGTACAGGGATAATGTGCACAGTGATGTCACAGTACAGAGATAATAAATATAGTAATGTCACAGTACAGGGATAATGTGCCCAGTGATGTCACAGTACAGGGATAATAAACAGTGATGTCACAGTACAGGAATAATAAACCCAGTGATGTCACAGTACAGGGATAATGTGCGCAGTGATGTCACAGTACAGGAATAATAAACATAGTGATGTCACAGTACAGGGATAATGTGCACAGTGATGTCACAGTACAGGAATAATAAACATAGTGATGTCACAGTACAGGGATAATGTGCACAGTGATGTCACAGTACATGGATAATAAACACAGTGATGTCACAGTACAGGGATAATGTGCACAGTGATGTCACAGTACATGGATAATAAACACAGTGATGTCACAGTACAGGGATAATAAACCCAGTGATGTCACAGTACAGGCATAATGTGCACAGTGATGTCACAGTACAGGAATAATAAACATAGTGATGTCACAGTACAGGATAATGTGCACAGTGATGTCACAGTACATGGATAATAAACACAGTGATGTCACAGTACATGGATAATAAACACAGTGATGTCACAGTACAGGGATAATACACACAGTGATGTCACAGTACAGGGATAATAAACACAGTGATGCCACAGTACAGGGATAATAAACACAGTGATGTCACAGTACAGGGATAATGTGCACAGTGATGTCACAGTACAGGGATAATGTGCACAGTGATGTCACAGTACAGGGATAATAAACCCAGTTATGTCACAGTACAGGGATAATACACACAGTGATGTCACAGTACAGGGATAATGTGCACAGTGATGTCACAGTACAGGGATAATGTGCACAGTGATGTCACACACAGTGATGTCACAGTACAGGGATAATGTGCACAGTGATGTCACAGTACAGGGATAATAAACATAGTGATGTCACAGCACAGGGATAATGTGCACAGTGATATCACAGTACAGGGATAATACGCACAGTGATGTCACAGTACAGGGATAATACGCACAGTGATGTCACAGTACAGGGATAATAAACATAGTGATGTCACAGTACAGGGATAATGTGCACAGTGATATCACAGTACAGGGATAATAAACACAGTGATGTCACAGTACAGGGATAATACACACAGTGATGTCACAGTACAGGGATAATGTGCACAGTGATGTCACAGTACAGGGATAATGTGCACAGTGATGTCACAGTACAGGGATAATACACACAGTGATGTCACAGTACAGGGATAATGTGCACAGTGATGTCACAGTAGAGGTATAATGTGCACATTGATGTCACAGTACAGGGATAATAAACACAGTGATGTCACAGTACAAGGATGAAAAATACAGTGATGTCACAGTACAGGGATGATAAATACAGTGATGTCACAGTACAGGGATGATAAATACAGTGATGTCACAGTACAGGGATAATAAATACAGTGATGTCACAGTACAGGGATGATAAATACAGTGATGTCACAGTACAGGGATGATAAATACAGTGATGTCACAGTACAGGGATAATGTGCACAGTGATGTCACAGTACAGGGATAATAAATACAGTGATGTCACAGTACAGGGATAATGTGCACAGTGATGTCACAGTACAGGGATAACGTGCACAGTGATGTCACAGTACAGGGATAATAAACCCAGTGATGTCACAGTACAGGGATAATAAACACAGTGATGTCACAGTACAGGGATAATAAACCCAGTGATGTCACAGTACAGGGATAATGTGCACAGAGATGTCACAGTACAGGGATAATACACACAGTGATGTCACAGTACAGGGATAATGTGCACAGTGATGTCACAGTACAGGGATAATGTACACAGTGATGTCACAGTACAGTGATAATGTGCACAGTGATGTCACAGTACAGGGATAATAAATATAGTAATGTTACAGTACAGGGATAATAAACCCAGTGATGTCACAGTACAGGGATAATACACACAGTGATGTCACAGTACAGGGATGTCACAGTATAGGGATAATGTGCACAGTGATGTCACAGTAGAGGTATAATGTGCACAGTGATGTCACAGTACAGGGATGATAAACACAGTGATGTCACAGTACAGAGATAATAAATATAGTAATGTTACAGTACAGGGATAATAAACACAGTGATGTCACAGTACAGGGATAATACGCACAGTGATGTCACAGTACAGGGATAATACACACAGTGATGTCACAGTACAGGGATAATACACACAGTGATGTCACAGTACAGGGATAACGTGCACAGTGATGTCACAGTACAGGGATAATACACACAGTGATGTCACAGTACAGGGATAATACACACAGTGATGTCACAGTACAGGGATAACGTGCACAGTGATGTCACAGTACAGGGATAATAAACCCAGTGATGTCACAGTACAGGGATAATAAACCCAGTGATGTCACAGTACAGGGATAATAAACACAGTGATGTCACTGTACAGGGATAATACACACAGTGATGTCACAGTACAGGGATAATAAACACAGTGATGTCACAGTACAGAAATAATAAACATAGTGATGTCACAGTACAGGGATAATAAACACAGAGATGTCACAGTACAGGGATAATAAACACAGTGATGTCACAGTACAGGGATAATAAACACAGTGATGTCACAGTACAGGGATAATGTGCATAGTGATGTCACAGTACAGGGATAATAAACCCAGTGATGTCACAGTACAGGGATAATACACACAGTGATGTCACAGTACAGGGATAATAAACACAGTGATGTCACAGTACAGGGATAATAAACACAGTGATGTCAAAATACAGGGATAATGTGCACAGTGATGTCACAGTACAGGGATAATACAAACAGTGATGTCACAGTACAGGGATAATACAGTGATGTCACAGTACAGGGATAATGTGCACAGTGATGTCACAGTACAGGGATAATACTCACAGTGATGTCACAGTACAGGGATAATACACACAGTGATGTCACAGTACAGGAATAACGTGCACAGTGATCTCACAGTACAGGGATAATAAACCCAGTGATGTCACAGTACAGGGATAATGTGCACAGAGATGTCACAGTACAGAAATAATAAACATAGTGATGTCACAGTACAGGGATAACGTGCACAGTGATGTCACAGTACAGGGATAATGTACACAGCGATGTCACAGTACAGGGATAATGTGCACAGTGATGTCACAGTACAGAGATAATAAATATAGTAATGTCACAGTACAGGGATAATGTGCCCAGTGATGTCACAGTACAGGGATAATAAACAGTGATGTCACAGTACAGGAATAATAAACCCAGTGATGTCACAGTACAGGGATAATGTGCGCAGTGATGTCACAGTACAGGAATAATAAACATAGTGATGTCACAGTACAGGGATAATGTGCACAGTGATGTCACAGTACAGGAATAATAAACATAGTGATGTCACAGTACAGGGATAATGTGCACAGTGATGTCACAGTACATGGATAATAAACACAGTGATGTCACAGTACAGGGATAATGTGCACAGTGATGTCACAGTACATGGATAATAAACACAGTGATGTCACAGTACAGGGATAATAAACCCAGTGATGTCACAGTACAGGGATAATGTGCACAGTGATGTCACAGTACAGGAATAATAAACATAGTGATGTCACAGTACAGGATAATGTGCACAGTGATGTCACAGTACATGGATAATAAACACAGTGATGTCACAGTACAGGGATAATACACACAGTGATGTCACAGTACAGGGATAATAAACACAGTGATGCCACAGTACAGGGATAATTAACACAGTGATGTCACAGTACAGGGATAATGTGCACAGTGATGTCACAGTACAGGGATAATGTGCACAGTGATGTCACAGTACAGGGATAATGTGCACAGTGATGTCACAGTACAGGGATAATAAACCCAGTTATGTCACAGTACAGGGATAATACACACAGTGATGTCACAGTACAGGGATAATGTGCACAGTGATGTCACAGTACAGGGATAATGTGCACAGTGATGTCACACACAGTGATGTCACAGTACAGGGATAATGTGCACAGTGATGTCACAGTACAGGGATAATAAACATAGTGATGTCACAGCACAGGGATAATGTGCACAGTGATATCACAGTACAGGGATAATACGCACAGTGATGTCACAGTACAGGGATAATACGCACAGTGATGTCACAGTACAGGGATAATAAACATAGTGATGTCACAGTACAGGGATAATGTGCACAGTGATATCACAGTACAGGGATAATAAACACAGTGATGTCACAGTACAGGGATAATAAACCCAGTTATGTCACAGTACAGGGATAATACACACAGTGATGTCACAGTACAGGGATAATGTGCACAGTGATGTCACAGTACAGGGATAATGTGCACAGTGATGTCACAGTACAGGGATAATGTGCACAGTGATGTCACAGTACAGGGATAATACACACAGTGATGTCACAGTACAGGGATAATGTGCACAGTGATGTCACAGTAGAGGTATAATGTGCACATTGATGTCACAGTACAGGGATAATAAACACAGTGATGTCACAGCACAGGGATAATGTGCACAGTGATATCACAGTACAGGGATAATACGCACAGTGATGTCACAGTACAGGGATAATACGCACAGTGATGTCACAGTACAGGGATAATAAACACAGTGATGTCACAGTACAGGGATAATAAACACAGTGATGTCACAGTACAGGGATAATACGCACAGTGATGTCACAGTACAGGGATAATAAACACAGTGATATCACAGTACAGGGATAATGTGCACAGTAATGTCACAGTAGAGGTATAATGTGCACAGTGATGTCACAGTACAGTGATAATACACACAGTGATGTCACAGTACAGGGATAATACACACAGTGATGTCACAGTACAGGGATAATGTGCACAGTGATGTCACAATACAGGGATAATCCACACAGTGATGTCACTGTACAGGGATAATACACACAGTGATGTCACAGTACAGGGATAATGTGCACAGTGATGTCACAGTACAGGGATAATACACACAGTGATGTCACAGTACAGGGATAATACACACAGTGATGTCACAGTACAGGGATAACGTGCACAGTGATGTCACAGTACAGGGATAATAAACCCAGTGATGTCACAGTACAGGGATAATAAACCCAGTGATGTCACAGTACAGGGATAATAAACACAGTGATGTCACAGTACAGGGATAATAAACCCAGTGATGTCACAGTACAGGGATAATGTGCACAGTGATGTCACAGTACAGGGATAATGTGCCCTGTGATGTCACAGTACAGGGATAATAAACACAGAGATGTCACAGTACAGGGATAATAAACACAGTGATGTCACAGTACAGGGATAATAAACACAGTGATGTCACAGTACAGGGATAATGTGCACAGTGATGTCACAGTACAGGGATAATAAACCCAGTGATGTCACAGTACAGGGATAATGTGCACAGTGATGTCGCAGTACAGGGATAATGTGCACAGTGATGTCACAGTAGAGGTATAATGTGCACAGTGATGTCACAGTACAGGGATAATAAACACAGTGATGTCACAGTACAGGGATAATAAACACAGTGATGTCACAGTACAGGGATAATGTACAAAGTGATGTCACAGTACAGGGATAATACACACAGTGATGTCACAGTACAGGGATAATAAACACAGTGATGTCACAGTACAGGGATAATGTGCACAGTGATGTCACAGTACAGGGATAATATGCACAGTGATGTCACAGTACAGGGATAATACACACAGTGATGTCACAGTACAGGGATAAGGTGCACAGTGATGTCACAGTACAGGGATAATGTACACAGTGATGTCACAGTACAGGTATAATACACACAGTGATGTCACAGTACAGGGATAAAATGCACAGTGATGTCACAGTACAGGGATAATACACACAGTGATGTCACAGTACAGGGATAATACACACAGTGATGTCACAGTACAGGGATAATACACACAGTGATGTCACAGTACAGGGATAATGTGCACAGTGATGTCACAGTACAGGGATAATGTGCACACTGATGTCACAGTACAGGGATAATAAACACAGTGATGTCACAGTACAGGGATAATGTGCACAGTGATGTCACAGTACAGGGATAATAAACCCAGTGATATCACAGTACAGGGATAATACACACAGTGATGTCACAGTACAGGGATAATGTGCACAGTGATGCCACAGTACAGGGATAATGTGCACAGTGATGTCACAGTACAGGGATAATACACACAGGGATGTCACAGTACAGGGATAATACACACAGTGATGTCACAGTACAGGGATAATGTGCACAGTGATGTCACAGTATAGGGATAATATGCACAGTGATGTCACAGTACAGGGATCATACACACAGTGATGTCACAGTACAGGGATAAGGTGCACAGTGATGTCACAGTACAGGGATAATACACACAGTGATGTCACAGTACAGGGATAACGTGCACAGTGATGTCACAGTACAGGGATAATGTGCACTGTGATGTCACAGTAGAGATATAATGTGCACAGTGATGTCACAGTACAGGGATAATAAACACAGTGATGTCACAGTACAGGGATAATAAACACAGTGATGTCACAGTACAAGGATAAGGTGCACAGTGATGTCACAGTACAGGGATAATACACACAGTGATGTCACAGTACAGGGATAACGTGCACAAAGATGTCACAGTACAGAAATAATAAACAGTGATGTCACAGTACAGGGATAATGTGCACAGTGATGTCACAGTACAGGGATAATGTGCACAGTGATGTCACAGTACAGGGATAATACACACAGTGATGTCACAGTAAAGGGATAATACACACAGTGATGTCACAGTACAGGGATAACGTGCACAGTGATGTCACAGTACTGGGATAATAAACCCAGTGATGTCACAGTACAGGGATAATAAGCCCAGTTATGTCACAGTACAGGGATAATACACACAGTGATGTCACAGTACAGGGATAATGTGCACAGTGATGTCACAGTACAGGGATAATGTGCACATTGATGTCACACACAGTGATGTCACAGTACAGGCATAATGTGCACAGTGATGTCACAGTACAGGGATAATAAACATAGTGATGTCACAGCACAGGGATAATGTGCACAGTGATATCACAGTACAGGGATAATACGCACAGTGATGTCACAGTACAGGGATAATACGCACAGTGATGTCACAGTACAGGGATAATAAACATAGTGATGTCACAGTACAGGGATAATGTGCACAGTGATATCACAGTACAGGGATAATAAACACAGTGATGTCACAGTACAGGGATAATAAACCCAGTTATGTCACAGTACAGGGATAATACACACAGTGATGTCACAGTACAGGGATAATGTGCACAGTGATGTCACAGTACAGGGATAATGTGCACAGTGATGTCACACACAGTGATGTCACAGTACAGGGATAATGTGCACAGTGATGTCACAGTACAGGGATAATACACACAGTGATGTCACAGTACAGGGACAATGTGCACAGTGATGTCACAGTAGAGGTATAATGTGCACAGTGATGTCACAGTACAGGGATAATAAACACAGTGATGTCACAGCACAGGGATAATGTGCACAGTGATATCACAGTACAGGGATAATACGCACAGTGATGTCACAGTACAGGGATAATACGCACAGTGATGTCACAGTACAGGGATAATAAACACAGTGATGTCACAATACAGGGATAATAAACACAGTGATGTCACAGTACAGGGATAATACGCACAGTGATGTCACAGTACAGGGATAATAAACACAGTGATATCACAGTACAGGGATAATGTGCACAGTAATGTCACAGTACAGTGATAATATACACAGTGATGTTACAGTACAGGGATAATACACACAGTGATGTCACAGTACAGGGATAATGTGCACAGTGATGTCACAGTAGAGGTATAATGTGCACAGTGATGTCACAGTACAGTGATAATACACACAGTGATGTCACAGTACAGGGATAATACACACAGTGATGTCACAGTACAGGGATAATGTGCACAGTGATGTCACAATACAGGGATAATCTACACAGTGATGTCACAGTACAGGGATAATACACACAGTGATGTCACAGTACAGGGATAATGTGCACAGTGATGTCACAGTAGAGGTATAATGTGCACAGTGATGTCACAGTACAGTGATAATACACACAGTGATGTCACTGTACAGGGATAATACACACAGTGATGTCACAGTACAGGGATAATGTGCACAGTGATGTTACAGTACAGGGATAATACACACAGTGATGTCACAGTACAGGGATAATACACACAGTGATGTCACAGTACAGGGATAATGTGCACAGTGATGTCACAGTAGAGGTATAATGTGCACAGTGATGTCACAGTACAGTGATAATACACACAGTGATGTCACTGTACAGGGATAATACACACAGTGATGTCACAGTACAGGGATAATGTGCACAGTGATGTTACAGTACAGGGATAATACACACAGTGATGTCACAGTACAGGGATAATACACACAGTGATGTCACAGTACAGGGATAACGTGCACAGTGATGTCACAGTACAGGGATAATAAACCCAGTGATGTCACAGTACAGGGATAATAAACCCAGTGATGTCACAGTACAGGGATAATAAACACAGTGATGTCACAGTACAGGGATAATAAACACAGTGATGTCACAGTACAGGGATAATGTGCACAGACATGTCACAGTACAGAAATAATAAACATAGTGATGTCACAGTACAGGGATAATGTGCACAGTGATGTCACAGTACAGGGATAATGTGCCCTGTGATGTCACAGTACAGGGATAATAAACACAGATGTCACAGTACAGGGATAATAAACACAGTGATGTCACAGTACAGGGATAATAAACACAGTGATGTCACAGTACAGGGATAATGTGCACAGTGATGTCACAGTACAGGGATAATAAACCCAGTGATGTCACAGTACAGGGATAATACACACAGTGATGTCACAGTACAGGGATAATGTGCACAGTGATGTCGCAGTACAGGGATAATGGGCACAGTGATGTCACAGTAGAGGTATAATGTGCACAGTGATGTCACAGTACAGGGATAATAAACACAGTGATGTCACAGTACAGGGATAATACACACAGTGATGTCACAGTACAGGGATAATGTACAAAGTGATGTCACAGTACAGGGATAATACACACAGTGATGTCACAGTACAGGGATAATAAACACAGTGATGTCACAGTACAGGGATAATGTGCACAGTGATGTCACAGTACAGGGATAATATGCACAGTGATGTCACAGTACAGGGATAATACACACAGTGATGTCACAGTACAGGGATAAGGTGCACAGTGATATCACAGTACAGGGATAATGTACACAGTGATGTCACAGTACAGGGATAATACACACAGTGATGTCACAGTACAGGGATAAAATGCACAGTGATGTCACAGTACAGGGATAATACACACAGTGATGTCACAGTACAGGGATAATACACACAGTGATGTCACAGTACAGGGATAACGTGCACACTGATGTCACAGTACAGGGATAATATACACAGTGATGTCACAGTACAGGGATAATGTGCACAGTGATGTCACAGTACAGGGATAATAAACCCAGTGATATCACAGTACAGGGATAATACACACAGTGATGTCACAGTACAGGGATAATGTGCACAGTGATGCCACAGTACAGGGATAATGTGCACAGTGATGTCACAGTACAGGGATAATACACACAGGGATGTCACAGTACAGGGATAATACACACAGTGATGTCACAGTACAGGGATAATGTGCACAGTGATGTCACAGTACAGGGATAATATGCACAGTGATGTCACAGTACAGGGATCATACACACAGTGATGTCACAGTACAGGGATAAGGTGCACAGTGATGTCACAGTACAGGGATAATACACACAGTGATGTCACAGTACAGGGATAACGTGCACAGTGATGTCACAGTACAGGGATAATGTGCACTGTGATGTCACAGTAGAGATATAATGTGCACAGTGATGTCACAGTACAGGGATAATAAACACAGTGATGTCACATTACAGGGATAATAAACACAGTGATGTCACAGTACAAGGATAAGGTGCACAGTGATGTCACAGTACAGGGATAATACACACAGTGATGTCACAGTACAGGGATAATACACACAGTGATGTCACAGTACAGGGATAATGTGCACAAAGATGTCACAGTACAGAAATAATAAACAGTGATGTCACAGTACAGGGATAATGTGCACAGAGATGTCACAGTACAGAAATAATAAACATAGTGATGTCACAGTACAGGGATAATGCACAGTGATGTCACAGTACAGGGATAATGTGCACAGTGATGTCACAGTACAGAGATAATAAATATAGTGATGTCACAGTACAGGGATATTGTGCCCAGTGATGTCACAGTACAGGGATAATAAACACAGTGATGTCACAGTACAGGGATAATGTGCACAGTGATGTCACAGTACAGGGATAATATACACAGTGATGTCACAGTACAGGGATAATACACACAGTGATGTCACAGTACAGGGATAATGTGCACAGTGATGTCACAGTACAGGGATAATGTGCACAGTGATGTCACAGTACAGGGATAATGTGCACAGTGATGTCACAGTACAGGGATAATGTGCACAGTGATGTCACAGTACAGGGATAATACACACAGTGATGTCACAGTACAGGGATAATACACACAGTGATGTCACAGTACAGGGATAATGTGCACAGTGATGTCACAGTAGAGGTATAATGTGCACAGTGATGTCACAGTACAGGGATAATACGCACAGTAATGTCACAGTACAGGGATAATACACACAGTGATGTCGCAGTACAGGGATAACGTGCACAGTGATGTCACAGTACAGGGATAATACACACAGTGATGTCACAGTACAGGGATAATACACACAGTGATGTCACAGTACAGGGATAACGTGCACAGTGATGTCACAGTACAGGGATAATAAACCCAGTGATGTCACAGTACAGGGATAATAAACCCAGTGATGTCACAGTACAGGGATAATAAACCTAGTGATATCACAGTACAGGGATAATAAACACAGTGATGTCACAGTACAGGGATAATAAACACAGTGATGTCATAGTACAGGGTTAATAAACACAGTGATGCCACAGTACAGGGATAATGTGCACAGTGATGTCACAGTACAGGGATAATAAACACAGTGATGTCACAGTACAGGGATAATGTGCACAGTGATGTCACAGTACAGGAATAATAAACATAGTGATGTCACAGTACAGTGATAAAGTGCACAGTGATGTCACAATACAGGGATAATAAACACAGTGATGTCACAGTACAGGGATAATAAACACAGTGATGCCACAGTACAGGGATAATGTGCACAGTGATGTCACAGTACAGGGATAATACACACAGGGATGTCACAGTACAGGGATAATACACACAGTGATGTCACAGTACAGGGATAATGTGCACAGTGATGTCACAGTACAGGGATAATATGCACAGTGATGTCACAGTACAGGGATCATACACACAGTGATGTCACAGTACAGGGATTAGGTGCACAGTGATGTCACAGTACAGGGATAATACACACAGTGATGTCACAGTACAGGGATAACGTGCACAGTGATGTCACAGTACAGGGATAATGTGCACTGTGATGTCACAGTAGAGATATAATGTGCACAGTGATGTCACAGTACAGGGATAATAAACACAGTGATGTCACAGTACAGGGATAATAAACACAGTGATGTCACAGTACAAGGATAAGGTGCACAGTGATGTCACAGTACAGGGATAATACACACAGTGATGTCACAGTACAGGGATAATACACACAGTGATGTCACAGTACAGGGATAACGTGCACAGTGATGTCACAGTACAGGGATAATAAACCCAGTGATGTCACAGTACAGGGATAATGTGCACAAAGATGTCACAGTACAGAAATAATAAACAGTGATGTCACAGTACAGGGATAATACACACAGTGATGTCACAGTACAGGGATAACGTGCACAGTGATGTCACAGTACTGGGATAATAAACCAAGTGATGTCACAGTACAAGGATAATACACACAGTTTTTGTCACAGTACAGGGATAACGTGCACAGTGATGTCACAGTACAGGGATAATAAACCTAGTGATGTCACAGTACAGGGATAATAAACACAGTGATGTCACAGTACAGGGATAATAAACACAGTGATGTCACAGTACAGGGTTAATAAACATAGTGATGCCACAGTACAGGGATAATAAACACAGTGATGTCACAGTACAGGGATAATGTTCACAGTGATGTCACAGTACAGGAATAATAAACATAGTGATGTCACAGTACAGGGATAATGTGCACAGTGATGTCACAGTACAGGGATAATAAACATAGTGATGTCACAGTACAGGGATAATGTGCACAGTGATAGTTACATAGTTACATAGTTATTAAGGTTGAAGGAAGACTAAGTCCATCTAGTTCAACCCATAGCCTAACCTAACATGCCCTAACATGTTGATCCAGGGGATGGCAAAAAAACCCCATGTGGCAAACTCCACCATGGGGAAAAAAATTCCTTCCCGACTCCACATACGGCAATCAGACTAGTTCCCTGGATCAACGCCTTATCAAGGAATCTAGTGTATATACCCTGTAACATTATACTTTTCCAGAAAGGTAGCCAGTCCCCCCTTAAATTTAAGTAATGAATCACTCATTACAACATCATACAGCAGAGAGTTCTATAGTCTCACTGCTCTTACAGTAAAGAATCCGCGTCTGTTATTATGCTTAAACCTTCTTTCCTCCAGACGTAGAGGATGCCCCCTTGTCCCTGTCTCAGGTCTATGATTAAAAAGATCACCAGAAAGGTCTTTGTACTGTCCCCTCATATATTTATACATTAAAATAAGATCACCCCTTAGTCTTCGTTTTTCCAAACTAAATAGCCCCAAGTGTAATAACCTATCTTGGTATTGCAGACCCCCCAGTCCTCTAATAACCTTGGTCGCTCTTCTCTGCACCCGCTCCAGTTCAGCTATGTCTTTCTTATACACAGGAGACCAGAACTGTGCACAGTATTCTAAGTGTGGTCGAACTAGTGACTTGTATAGAGGTAAAATTATGTTCTCCTCATGAGCATCTATGCCTCTTTTAATACATCCCATTATTTTATTTGCCTTTGTAGCAGCTGCCTGACACTGGCCACTGAATATGAGTTTGTCATCCACCCATACACCCAGGTCTTTTTCATTGACGGTTTTGCCCAGAGTTTTAGAATTAAGCACATAGTTATACATCTTATTACTTCTACCCAAGTGCATGACCTTACATTTATCCCCATTAAAGCTCATTTGCCATTTATCAGCCCAAGCTTCTAGTTTACATAAATCATCCTGTAATATAAAATTGTCCTCCCCTGTATTGATTACCCTGCAGAGTTTAGTGTCATCTGCAAATATTGAAATTCTACTCTGAATGCCCTCTACAAGGTCATTAATAAATATGTTAAAAAGAAGAGGGCCCAATACTGACCCCTGTGGTACCCCACTGCTAACCGTGACCCAGTCCGAGTGTGCTCCATTAATAACCACCCTTTGTTTCCGATCCCTGAGCCAGCTCTCAACCCACTTACACATATTTTCCCCTATCCCCATTACTCTCATTTTATGTAACAACCTTTTGTGTGGCACCGTATCAAAAGCTTTGGAAAAGTCCATATATACTACGTCCACTGGGTTCCCTTGGTCCAGTCCGGAACTTACCTCTTCATAGAAGCTGATCAAATTAGTCTGACATGAACGGTCCCTAGTAAACACGTGCTGATACTGGGTCATGAGGTTATTCCTCTTCAGATACTCCAGTATAGCATCCCTTAGAATGCCCTCCAGGATTTTACCCACAGTAGAGGTTAAGCTTACTGGCCTATAATTACCGAGTTCAGTTTTTGCCCCTTTTTTGAATATTGGCACCACATTTGCTATACGCCAGTCCTGTGGTACAGACCCTGTTATTATGGAGTCTTTAAAGATTAAAAATAGTGGTCTATCAATGACTGTACTTAGTTCCTGCAGTACTCGGGGGTGTATCCCATCCGGGCCCGGAGATTTATCATTTTTAGTTATTTTTAGACGCCGCTGTACTTCCTGCTGGGTTAAGCAGGTGACATTTAATGGGGAATTTTTATCACTAGTCATTTTGTCTGCCATGGGATTTTCTTTTGTAAATACTGATGAAAAAAAGTCATTTAGCATATTGGCTTTTTCCTCATCCTCATCCACCATTTCACCCAGACTATTTTTAAGGGGGCCAACACTGTCATTTTTTAGTTTCTTACTATTTATATAGTTAAAGAATATTTTGGGATTATTTTTACTCTCTCTGGCAATGAGTCTCTCTGTCTCAATCTTTGCTGCCTTGATTTGCTTTTTACAGAATTTATTTAATTTTCTGTATTTATTTAATGCCTCCTCACTACCTACTTCCTTTAATTCTCTAAATGCTTTCTTTTTGTCCCTTATTGCGCCCCTTACAGCTCTATTTAGCCATATTGGTTTCCTCCTATTTCTAGTATGTTTATTCCCATACGGTATATACTGTGCACAGGTCCTATCCAGGATGCTAATAAATGTCTCCCATTTTCTTTGTGTATTTTTGTGTCTCAGGATATTGTCCCAGTTAATTGCACCAAGATCCTCTCTCATCCGTTGGAAATTTGCCCTCCTGAAGTTTAGTGTCCTTGTCACCCCCCTACTACCCATCTTATTAAAGGTTACATGAAAACTTATTATTTTGTGATCACTATTCCCCAAGTGACCCCCAACCCTTATATTTGATATGCGGTCTGGCCTGTTGGTTAATATTAGGTCTAGCAGTGCCCCCCTCCTTGTTGGGTCCTGAACCAGTTGTGAAAGGTAATTGTCTCTCATAGTTGTCAAAAACCGATTACCTTTGCTGGAACTGCAGGTTTCTGTTCCCCAATCTATTTCAGGGTAGTTGAAGTCCCCCATAATGACTTCTCCTTGAGTCGCAGCTTCATCTATTTGCTTTACGAGGATATTCTCCATTGCTTCCATTAGTTTTGGAGATTTATAACAAACCCCTATCAGTAATTTATTATTTTTTCCCCCTCCCCTTATCTCCACCCACAGGGACTCTACATTTTCATTAAATTCACCTATATTATCACGCAGGATGGGTTTTAAGGAAGATTTTACATATAGACACACCCCTCCCCCTCGCTTATCTGTACGGTCATTTCTGAACAGGCTATAGCCCTGCAAGTTAACAGCCCAGTCATGGCTCTCATCCAGCCACGTCTCAGATATCCCCACCATGTCATAATTATGCTCCAACAACATTAGTTCTAATTCATCCATTTTGTTGGCGAGGCTTCTGGCATTAGTATACATGCACTTGATGTTACTCTCTGTACCTCTATTCTTTCTTAAATTACTAACTGTTCTAACCCCACCCCCCATGCCACCGCCACCCCCAACTTCCTTATTTGTGCCCAGGTCTCTATCTGCACTATCTTCCCCTCCTATAAAATGAATACCCTCCCCCCCATTCCCTAGTTTAAACACTCCTCCAACCTTCTAACCATTTTCTCCCCCAGCACAGCTGCACCTTCCCCATTGAGGTGCAGCCCGTCCCTAGCGTAGAGCCTGTAGCCAACTGAGAAGTCGGCCCAGTTCTGCAGGAACCCAAACCCCTCCTTCCTACACCAATTCTTGAGCCACTTATTAACCTCCCTAATCTCCCGTTGCCTCTCTGGCGTGGCACGTGGTACAGGCAGTATTTCGGAAAATACCACGTTGGAGGTCCTTGCTTTCAGCTTGCAGCCTAATTCCCTGAAATCATCTTTAAGGACCTTCCACCTACCTCTAACTTTGTCATTTGTGCCAATGTGCACCATGACCGCTGGGTCCTCACCAGCCCCTCCCAGTAATCTGTCCACCCGATCAGCGATGTGTCGGACTCGAGCGCCAGGTAGGCAGCACACCGTCCGACGATCCCTGTCTTTGTGACAGATTGCCCTATCTGTTCCCCTAATAATTGAGTCACAGTACAGGGATAATAAACACAGTGATGTCACAGTACAGGGATAATAAACACAGTGATGTCACAGTACAGGGATAATGTGCACAGTGATGTCACAGTACAGGGATAATAAACCCAGTGATGTCACAGTACAGGGATAATGTGCACAGTGATGTCACAGTACAGGGATAATAAACCCAGTGATGTCACAGTACAGGGATAATGTGCACAGTGATGTCACAGTACAGGGATAACATACACAGTGATGTCACAGTGCAGGAATAATAAACATAGTGATGTCACAGTACAGGGATAATGTGCACAGTGATGTCACAGTACAGGGATAATGTGCCCTGTGATGTCACAGTACAGGGATAATAAACACAGTGATGTCACAGTACAGGGATAAGAAACCCAGTGATGTCACAGTACAGGGATAATAAACATAGTGATGTCACAGTACAGGGATAATGTGCACAGTGATGTCACAGTACAGGGATAATAAACACAGTGATGTCACAGTACAGGGATAATATGCACAGTGATGTCACAGTACAGGGATAATAAACACAGTGATGTCACAGTACAGGGATAATAAACCCAGTTATGTCACAGTACAGGGATAATACACACAGTGGTGTCACAGTACAGGGATAATCTGCACAGTGATGTCACAGTACATGGATAATAAACACAGTGATGTCACAGTACAGGGATAATGTGCACAGTGATGTCACAGTACAAGGATAATAAACCCAGTGATGTCACAGTACAGGGATAATGTGCACAGTGATGTCATAGTGCAGGAATAATAAACATAGTGATGTCACAGTACAGGGATAATGTGCAAAGTGATGTCACAGTACAGGGATAATGTGCAAAGTGATGTCACAGTACAGGGATAATAAACACAGTGATGTCACAGTACAGGGATAATGTGCACAGTGATGTCACAGTACAGGGATAATAAACACAGTGATGTCACAGTACAGGGATAATGTGCACAGTGATGTCACAGTACAGGGATAATGTGCACAGTGATGTCACAGTACAGGGATAATGTGCACAGTGATGTCACAGTACAGGAATAATGTGAACAGTGATGTCACAGTACAGGGATAATAAACACAGTGATGTCACAGTACAGGGATAATGTGCACAGTGATGTCACAGTACAGGGATAATGTGCACAGTGATGTCACAGTACAGGGATAATAAACCCAGTGATGTCACAGTACAGGGATAATACACACAGTGATGTCACAGTACAGGGATAATAAACACATTGATGTCACAGTACAGGGATAATGTGCACAGTGATGTCACAGTACAGGGATAATACGCACAGTGAGGTCACAGTACAGGGATAATAAACACAGTGATGTCACAGTACAGGGATACTGTGCACAGTGATGTCACAGTACAGGGATAATGTGCACAGTGATGTCACAGTACAGGGATAATGCACACAGTGATGTCACAGTGCAGGGATAATAAACACAGTGATGTCACAGTACAGGGATAATGTGCACAGTGATGTCACAGTACAGGGATAATGTGCACAGTGATGTCACAGTACAGGGATAATGCACACAGTGATTTCACAGTGCAGGGATAATAAACACAGTGATGTCACAGTACAGGGATAATGTGCACTGTGATGTCACATTACAGGGATAATAAACACAGTGATGTCACAGTACAGGGATAATAAACACAGTGATGTCACAGTACAGGGATAATGTTCACAGTGATGTCACAGTACAGGGATAATACACACAGTGATGTCACAGTACAGGGATAATACCCATAGTGATGTCACAGTACAGGGATAATGTGCACAGTGATTTCACAGTACAGGGATAATACGCACAGTGATGTCACAGTACAGGGATAATACACAGAGTGATGTCACAGTACTGGGATAATACACACAGTGATGTCACAGTACAGGGATAACGTGCACAGTGATGTCACAGTACAGGGATAATAATCCCAGTGATGTCACAGTACAGGGATAATAAACCCAGTGATGTCACAGTACAGGGATAATGTGCACAGAGATGTCACAGTACAGAAATAATAAACATAGTGATGTCACAGTACAGGGACAATGTGCACAGTGATGTCACAGTACAGGGATAATGTGCACAGTGATGTCACAGTACAGAGATAATAAATATAGTGATGTCACAGTACAGGGATAATGTGCCCAGTTATATCACAGTACAGGGATAATACACACAGTGATGTCACAGTACAGGGATAATGTGCACAGTGATATCACAGTACAGGGATAATGTGCACAGTGATGTCACAGTACAGGGATAATGTGCACAGTGATGTCACAGTACTGGGATAATACACACAGTGATGTCACAGTACAGGGATAATACACACAGTGATGTCACAGTACAGGGAAAATGTGCACAGTGATGTCACAGTACAGGGATAATAAACCCAGTGATGTCACAGTATAGGGATAATACACACAGTGATGTCACAGTACAGGGATAATGTGCACAGTGATGTCACAGTACAGGGATAATGTGCACAGTGATGTCACAGTAGAGGTATAATGTGCACAGTGATGTCACAGTACAGGGATAATAAACACAGTGATGTCACAGTACAGAGATAATGTGCACAGTGATGTCACAGTACAGGGATAATACACACAGTGATGTCACAGTACAGGGATAATGCACACAGTGATGTCACAGTACAGGGATAATACGCACAGTGATGTCACAGTACAGGGATAATACACACAGTGATGTCACAGTACAGGGATAACATGCACAGTGATGTCACAGTACAGGGATAATACACACAGTGATGTCACAGTACAGGGATAATAAACACAGTGATGTCACAGTACAGGGATAATAAACACAGTGATGTCACAGTACAGGGATAATAAACCCAGTTATGTCACAGTACAGGGATAATACACGCAGTGATGTCACAGTACAGGGATAATAAACACAGTGATGTCACAGTACAGGGATAATGTGCACAGTGATGTCACAGTACAGGGATAATGTGCACAGTGATGTCACAGTACAGGGATAATGTGCACAGTGATGTCACAGTACAGGGATAATGTGCACAGTGATGTCACAGTACAGGGATAATGTGCATAGTGATGTCACAGTACAGGGATAATGTGCACAGTGATGTCACAGTACAGGGATAATGTGCACAGTGATGTCACAGTACAGGGATAATGTGCACAGTGATGTCACACTACAGGGATAATAAATACTGTGATGTCACAGTACAGGGATAATAAATACTGTGATGTCACAGTACAGGGATAATGTGCATAGTGATGTCACAGTACAGGGATAATGTGCACAGTGATGTCACAGTACAGGGATAATGTGCACAGTGATGTCACAGTACTGGAATAATGTGCACAGTGATGTCACAGTACTGGAATAATGTGTACAGTGATGTCACAGTACAGGGATAATGTGCACAGTGATGTCACAGTACAGGGATAATAAATACTGTGATGTCACAGTACAGGGATAATGTGCACAGTGATGTCACAGTACAGGGATAATGTGCACAGTGATGTCACAGTACAGGGATAATAAACCCAGTGATGTCACAGTACAGGGATAATACACACAGTGATGTTACAGTACAGGGATAATACACACAGTGATGTCACAGTACAGGGATAATAAATACTGTGATGTCACAGTACAGGGATAATAAATACTGTGATGTCACAGTACAGGGATAATGTGCACAGTGATGTCACAGTACAGGGATAATGTGCACAGTGATGTCACAGTACAGGGATAATGCACACAGTGATGTCACAGTACAGGGATAATAAATACTGTGATGTCACAGTACAGGGATAATGTGCACAGTGATGTCACAGTACAGGGATAATGTGCACAGTGATGTCACAGTACAGGGATAATAAACCCAGCGATGTCACAGTACAGGGATAATACACACAGTGGTGTCACAGTACAGGGATAATACACACAGTGATGTCACAGTACAGGGATAATAAATACTGTGATGTCACAGTACAGGGATAATAAATACTGTGATGTCACAGTACAGGGATAATGTGCACAGTGATGTCACAGTACAGGGATAATGTGCACAGTGATGTCACAGTACAGGGATAATGCACACAGTGATGTCACAGTACAGGGATAATAAATACTGTGATGTCACAGTACAGGGATAATGTACACAGTGATGTCACAGTACAGGGATAATGTTCACAGTGATGTCACAGTTCAGGGATAATACACACAGTGATGTCACAGTTCAGGGATAATACACACAGTGATGTCACAGTTCAGGGATAATACACACAGTGATGTCACAGTTCAGGGATAATGCACACAGTGATGTCACAGTACAGGGATAACGTACACAGTGATGTCACAGTACAGGGATAACGTGCACAGTGATGTCACAGTACAGGGATAATGTTCACAGTGATGTCACAGTTCAGGGATAATGCACACAGTGATGTCACAGTGCAGTGTTGATAAGTAGTACATCATTAATACAAGGTTGATGCTAAGGCTACTTTCACACTTGCGTTTTTAGCAATGCGTCGTTTTGGGCAAAAAACAGATCTTGCAAATGTGCCCGCAGGATGCGTTTTTTGCCCATAGACTTGTATTAGGGACGGATCGCGAGGGATGGCCACACGTCACGTCCGTCGTGTGACCGATCCGTCGTGTTTTGACGGACCGTCGTTTCAAAAAAAGTAACATTTTTTTTGTCCATCGCGGTCGCCTTTTTTTTACCGCCCCCTCCTCCCCGGACTTTAGACTGGGCAGCGGATGCGTTGAAAAACTGCATCCACTGCCCACGTCGTGCACAAATTTCACAACGTGTGTCGATACGTCGGCCCGACGCATAGCGACGGACCCATACCAACGCAAGTGTGAAAGTAGCCTAAGAGAGAGAACATTATACACAGGCGATTAACACATTTATATCATAGTACAGGGATATAAAGCTGAGAGATAATGAACACCATGATGTGAGTGTGGAGAAAATAAACCGTAATGTTACAAAAAATAATGCCACTGTTTGTTCTTTCTACTGTGACAGAGGAACCATAGACACCCATAGGCCATATCATCTCTATACAAAGGTCTCATCTGTGAAGGAACCCTGACAGATCATTGGGAGGATAGTTGTTGTTTTGTTATTAGGTAACGAGTGGCCAGTGCTCTGATACCAGAAGGCAAAATTGATATTTCCTCGGCATGTTCTATGTGCAGATTGCCGAGTGCTGTCATTCGGACATGTCATGAGCTGACATATGTGGTAATACATTTGCCATAATCTTTGCTCCCTTCAGGTCCCAGCAGGAGGTTTAAACGGGTTGTGGAGACAATACAGACCCAGCTCCTGAGTTCCCACGAGCAGCCATCCGTACTGCAGCTTTCAGGTGAGAGTCGACTGAGAGGATAGAAAGAGTACCAACTGTACAAAATGACCTAGGATGTGGCCAATGTGCAAGTGAACTGTTCCATCCGTGTCTGTATGGTGAGGACATCACAGGTAGACTGAATAGATGTAAGTGAAAAATTCACAAGAACCAAAGCCATCCACCCAGAGGACTATTTGTGCTCCATATCATCAGATGTAGGCTTCACTGTACAGAGTATTAAAGAAAAATCTTCCTCTGGCTACCACATCTGCTATTTAAAGGAGTTGTCTGATTTAGGAAACCAATTTTCCAACATCTAATTTTGAAGTTTTGAGTTAATACTATGGGATCCCTGTTCAGGATCCTTAACCCTTGTAAAAGGGCATCTTGTGTTCTGGAGGACTTGTTCTTACCTCCATTACACAGAAATCACATTTATTTGAATGGACTCTGTGTAATTCTTCACTTCACCTAAGGAGGCGCTGCAGAGTTGCTGTCTGCCTATCGTCATGATGCCATACTAACAAGTCAGGATGGACAAAGGGTTCTGTTAGAAGGGCCCCATAACGATGACGATATA